>NW_006399764.1:5221446-5256732 GCF_000299155.1 Elephantulus edwardii | reverse complement strand
TATGTCCAATAGTTTTCTTGCTGAGTCTTTAGGGTTTTCTAAGTATACTATCATGTCATCAGCATAGAGGGATAATTTTACCTCCTCGTTGCCTAAGTGATCTCTAGTTCTATCCTCAGACTCCATTTACATTTCACTGGCTGTGTATCATTTGAACCTCCTTTAATGTGTAACCACACACACTTTTCCTTGTACACTGATTGTTCTTTTCTGCCTCATCTATCAGATAGACGATACATGTTACAGTTCCTCCCCTAAAAATGCTTCTTATCTCTTAAGGGACAGTTGGTCTCACTCCACCTTGCCGATCCCATTAGCCTTTCACGTATTTCAGTTTAATTCTGAGTCTCTCAGCATGTCTCTACTTTTCCAACAACTGAGTGCCACTGAAAGCCACAAAGTGAGTGACTACACTTGGCACACACATTGATATTTTCAGTTTTCTTCAAATTGCCTTGCTGTATGGACCACCTGAGGGCCAAATGGCAACCTTACATCACCTTGAATTTGAAAACCCATTTGTTGGTGGACATCCACTGAATGACAGTTGCTGTTGATCATGGCTAAATCTGTGGAATTCTAAGTAGAGACCTTCCACGTGGCAAGATGAACCTTGTAAAGGGTCTGGACTGCCTGAGACAGTGGCATCTCGCTTTGTCCTCTGCAGGGAAGGCTCCCAGTGCGCTGGATGGCCATTGAATCACTGAACTACAGCGTGTACACAACCAACAGTGATGTGTGAGTACACCTCTGGTCATCGAAGCATTTCCTTTCCCCAGGAAACTGTACATTTTTCAGAAGTCATATAGGGAGGCAGGAATATTATGTATCTTTTAGAATAAAACCAATCAATGAACCTAGGAGAGAAATGAAAACACAGAGTAAATAATTTCCAAGTTGTGAACATCACTGGCACCTGTTTCTGGATTTCCTGCTGCCTGGTGGGGAGAGACTTCAAGTTGTAAAAGCTGCTTCCCCGGCTGACCCTGGTGGGTAGGACCTTCTTCAGAAGGGTGGCCTGGGGTAGCAGCTGGGTGTCTAGATGGGGATGGCGGAGGGGTGGGGATCTGGACCATTTCTGCTGGTGTCCTGCAGTGGCAAATCCCAGGCTAGTGAAAGGAGAAAGGGTCAGAAATATAACTTTATTTTCAGGAGAAAAACTAAGGATTGAGATGATTTCTTCAGAGTATTATTTATGCTGGTGATGGGGAAAGGATGGTCAACTATTATGTCACAACTCTGAGTCTTGTAAAACATTTTTAAAGTTTATTTTTGTTTTTTTAATTGTGATTTGAGTGAAAGTTTATAAACATTGATGCCCCACCCCTTGAATCATTCACATCTATTTTGTGGTATGGCATTAATTATAATTGTTGCTGTTGTAAAATGAATATTATTCATGACATCTGATCAACCTCTTACTGTATATTGCCTTTCCCTTCACCCAACTTAATATGTGACTTTTATCTGTTTATTAATTTTTCTGCAAAATTTTGAGGCACAAATTGTTACCTCCACTTAAAGAGGAGGTCCCAAAGTGTATCATTAATTTGTCTTCAGAGTATTAGGTGGGAAGTTTAGTTCAAAACTGTCTGGCTTTGCATTTTCTCCACAGTGCCTGTCACCTTGCCTTCACCTACAGGGAGGTAGGGCCTCTGGCAAAGCTAACATTCTCCCCTGTTGCAATCCTCCCTTAGCTGGAGCAGCCGGGCCCAAATGCTATGTGTAAGGCATTAGACTAGAAGCAGAAATTTGATGTGACCTTTTAGGACCAGAAGTTGATCTCTTTGGATGTGGACTGGCCATTCAGTTCACTAATTTCTCGTGTTGCTCTTGTCTCTTCTGCAGATGGTCCTACGGTGTGCTGCTGTGGGAGATTGTTAGCTTAGGTGAGTATCTGTATTTACCCACCGCTGATCCTCTAGAAAAACGGAGTAGTCCTTGCAGCACTCCCTCACTGTGCGAATCCACAGGGTGCCACTTATACGTGTGTTATCAGATGTCACTTGGAAAGAGAAACTTGGGTTTACGTGTGTGTGTGTGTGTGTGTGTGTGTGTGCATTCTTATGTCTCTCTCCTTAAGAGCCATGCATCTAATGCCATGTTTAATATTAACAATATGATAGCCATGAATGTCGTGTGTAGATTTATTGTTCCTACTTGGGCAAAAAAGAAGCCTTGGTAGCTCAGTAGTTAAAATACTAACCAAAAGGTGGGATGTTCAAATTAACCAGCCAACTTTTTTGGGAGAAAATATGACAGTCAGATTCCATAAAGATTTACAGCCTTGGAGACCCTCTGGGACAGTTCTGTTCTGACTACCAGGGTCACTGTGAGCTAGAGTTGACTCAACAGCATTGGGGCTGTTTTTGTTATTTGTGCAAAGATACAGTAGGTCCATAACACATTTATTTCTACAGTTGGAACATTGGCTTAGTGATAGAGTTGTACTGCCAACCCAAAGGTATGAAGTTCAAATCTACCTTCCAACTGCTCTATGGGAGAAAGATGGGCATTCTCTTCCTGTGCAAGTTACTGCCTCTGAAAACACACTACAGGGTCAACCATGGGTTTGTTCTGATTTAAGGGTACATTATAATATTTAAAAGTCGCTTTCAAAACTCATTTAATGGCATGTAAAAATGTTCAGGCCAAAAGACATTAAAAAAAAAATCATCATATATAGTCCCAGGAAGCTCTGATAGCCTAGTGGTAAGAAACTTTGCTGCAATCTCAAAGGTATGTGGTTGGAATCCACAAGCTGCTCCGTGGGAGAAGGATGAACAATCTCCTCCTGTGCAATTTACTGCCTCTGAAAACACACTAGAGGTTAGCAGTGAGTGAGTTCCAACATGATGGCACACGGCAACAACGACATGGTCCTCGTTTCATGAACATGATGTAGGCAACAAAACCTGGAAGAGGGTAAATAGAAAAGAAGTAAACATTATTGTACTTTTTTTCTTCACTGGTATTTGCTTTTTAAAAAATTTTCTACAATTAAAGTGTATTATCCACATCCTAAACAACGTGCCTCCGAAAACTCTATGAACTTTAATAAGCAATGGTAGTTGCCGAAAGGCTTCAGGCCTTTTGTTCATAGGGTCCCTATGAGTCGTGCTCAACTTGACAACAATCAACAATAGTTGAAATTTAGTAATATAAATAAAATAGGAATTGTGTAACATTACTATAGGCTTTCAATTAGAGAAAAAAAAAATGTTGATACACTGTGCATGCTGTGTGGAGGTAGACCTCGGGGAAGAGAAACGGCACGCTCTGAAATACAGTAGTCAGCCCTGTGGTGGCTCGTCCCACCGACTGTGGGATGCTCACATTTGAGTGTGCTGGGTGGCCTGAGTCCACCTTTGATAAAACAGGGATGTGGGAAGGGCAGCGGCCTTGTGCGGAGTGCTCACGTTCTCTAACAGACTTTATTTTTCCTCCAGCCTCTTGGCTGTAGAAACCCTGTGCAGGAGGCAGTGTACTGTCTTCAGCACCCCACGCGATGAAGTGACCCTCTCCTCTCTTTCAGGTGGCACCCCTTACTGCGGGATGACGTGTGCAGAGCTCTATGAGAAGTTGCCCCAGGGCTACAGGCTGGAGAAACCCCTAAACTGTGATGACGAGGTGTAAGTCAGGCCTCACCTTGGGGTCATTTTTCTCTTAACCCCCTGCGTGGCTCAAAGGACAGATGTGTTTGTCCCAGAGCCGACAGTGCCTGGTGTGGTCAATACTCTGTACTAGCACCAAGATTCAAATCCGTCACTTCTTCCATCTTCCTCACTCATTGTCCAGTTTGCACATACGTATGAGGCAATTCAAGATGCCATCTCTTGGGCCAGGAGCATTTTAGTCCGTAAAGTGACATCTATGCTTTTTCATACTGTAAGGAAAATTTAAGCAGATTGTCATTTTATTTCTTGACTTTTTTTCCCATGGCATTAGTTGTGGGTCTAAGTAAAATGAAATAATCAACATATTTTCTCCATTTATAATGATATTCCTAATTGGTCCAGTTCTGAGGATTTTGCTCTAGGTGTATTCCATACTGAAGGATCTTTGATCTTCAGGACATACTTCAAATCTGTTTCATTTTCAGCAAGCAAGGCTGTGTTAGTTAGCCATACATCATCACTTGCTAATGATTTTTCCTCTAATCCCAATGACATGTTATTTTTCAAATAATCCCCTTTATAGGTACTTGCTCACTACTGGTTTTATACGTGTAGCAAAAGGATGCATGCTTTTCTTGATTCCAAACAATTGCACATTTTCTTTTTCTGTTCTCAGTCCGTGGACAGGTTTCACACAAGCACAATTAAGTGTTCTGGAATTCCCATTCTTCTCAATGTTATCCATGATTTATTATGATCCACAGAATCAGATACCTTTGCCTAATCAATAAAACACAGATAACCATCTCTCAGGTATTCTATGTTTTCAAACAAGATCCATCTGATATGAACAATAATGTCCCTTTTTCCAGGGCCTTTCCTCAATCCAACTTGAATTTCTGCAGTTTCTTTATTGATGTACTGTTGTAAATGTTATTAAAATTAATCTCAGCATAATTTTTCTTGCATGTGATATTAATGATATTGTTTTATAATTTCTACATTCTACCATAGATCTGGAATATATTCATGAAATTTTTCATGAATGCATAAATATATAAAATCTTAAAATGAACTTTGAATGGAGGTAGATTTTTCTTCATGGAATCTGTGCTTCTGCAGAAAATTAATTTTTCAGTGGTAAAAAATATAAGTGTATAGATATATTTTGATAATACCACCTTTTCTAGAACTAGCCATGGTGAATCTGTCCAACTGTATGGTTTAAGGAATGCAAGGCTTTACCACGAAATAGCCTCTTACACATAAATTGAACAAGTGCGTTCTTTTCCTAATTGGGTTAAATCTAAGCAAGAAAGAGTTTCTAACAGTAATATCACTAGCAAAAAACCCATACAATTAAATAGTGTTGGGTAAACCTGGGAATTCCAAGAGCATCACTGGACACAGCCCCTAAAATTCCAGTTTTGGCATTTGCTCAGCTAAGATTGGGAATATCTTTCACTTATTAAAAAGCTTTGGGCCAAGTACAAATAGTTCTGGTATCTATCACTCTTGACCAGCTACCGACAGCCTTCTGAGTGTGTGTGTTTCTCCCAAGACACTTTTTCAATATATGAATGCTTGAGTCTTGCAGACATTTCTGAGTCTAGGGTGCATCTCAGTAATCTGCATTTTAATAATACTGGTCATGGTGACTACTTTTGAGAAAGCACTGCCTTAGACCAGTGTTGCCCAAACTATGTTCCCTGGAATAATAGTGTCTTAAAGATGCAGATGAAAGATGTCTAATAGAAAGGCATTCTGTGATTTAGTTTAGGATATGTTATGTAAGCCTGGATAATATTGTAACATTTTATGCTTTTGCTCACTTTTTTTTAATGGGAAGATTTTTCAAAACTTTTTATCTGCTTAGGGAGCAGAAAGATACAAGAGGTAACATTTTACAAATGTATTTGAGCATGGAGTAATTTTTCTTTTTCAAAAAAGAAAACTCCTTTTGGAGAGATCTATGGAGAGTGCCCTGGATGTAGAACCCAGTTCTCTCTGAGTGATCAGAATAGTCAAGGTAGGATCCTGAGAAGATAGCACAGCACTAGAACAATCAGCACGTGAAGAGAACTGGAATGGAGACAGGAAGGACTGATACAAACTTCTGGGAATTGTATTTTTGTCTTCGACCATGCCTAATGACCATGAACTGAGTGGTTATGTCTCTTACCTTTTTTTCCTGCCCTGCGCATGATTGAAGAATGATCATTATATTAAACCTTTAACTCTTTCTTTTTGAAGTTATGACCTGATGAGACAGTGCTGGCGGGAGAAGCCTTATGAGAGGCCATCATTTGCTCAGATATTGGTGTCGTTAAACAGAATGCTGGAAGAACGAAAGGTGAGTATAGAGTTCAAAGTCGGATTTCTTTAGTTAGAATTTCTGATGTGAATTAGCTCAATTAGCTAATTAAAATGTAGTTGGTACTATCCAAAAGTTCTTCAGGGTACAGCCAAAGAGAACTGTATAGAGCCAAAAGAGTCCTGGTGGTGCAGTGATTAAGTGCGTCTGCAAACCGAAAGGCTGGCAGTTTGAAATCATTAGCTGCTTCATGGATAATGGAAGAAAGATGTGGTGGTGTGCTTCCATAAAGATTGTAAGCTTGGAAACCATGGGACAATTCTGGAAACTACAAATTGGAGTCAGTTAATAACAATGGGCTTGAGGGGTTTATTTTTGCTTGTTTCTTTATTATAAAGAAGTTAAAAAATGTGTGGTCCCCAACTTTGAGGTTAAATCATAACTTGGGATTAAAGGAAATGCCTATGTAAGGCAGTCACATGCTAGAGTAACATGAACTCATCAGACTTAGAAGGGTTTTCTCAGTCATATAGCCTCATCTTCTAATTGCGTAGATGAAGAAACAGGTGCAGAGAAGTGAAAGTGTTGGGCCCAAGGCCACATAGGAAGTAAGCAACAGAGCCTGGTCTAAGCAGGTTACTAGGCAGGAGGCCAGAGACTTGATAAAATATCTGGAAGATGTTGATTATACTCATCTGAGACTTGAATGACAAGTCTGAGCTGAGAAAACATATCATGAGAGTTGTCAGAACTCAAAGGTGAAATCAAACATGTAAAGGTAAGAAATAGACAGAGAAAGGAGTCTTGGAGAACTGGAACATTGAAGGGAGCCCCAATAAGAGACAGAAAGAGAAGAGGAACAACTTAGGAGAGGGAGAGGGTGACATTTTATACCCAGAAACCAAAGGATGCAATTCAGGAAGCTAGTGGGCAAATACAATAGAGGAAGTAAGGATAGAAATAGAAAAAGTTCCTAGCGTATGAGTGGAACCAAGCCAGGAAGCCCAGGCTATGACTGCTGCTGCCTCTGGCAGTGTCAATACTAGTCAGGCTGTATCTCTGAAGCCTTCTTGTTCTTCCAGACCTATGTGAACACCACGCTTTATGAGAAGTTCGCCTATGCGGGAATCGACTGCTCTGCCGAGGAAGCGGCCTAAGGACAGAGGTTCTGCATGCCTTTCCCCTCACCGGCACGAGAGACCCTCGCTATATGCCGAGAACACAAGCAAACCACTGCCTAGGAGACGTGATACAGAATACGGACGTGTACATAGATCGCTGTATGTCTGGGACCCTCACCACAAACCCCCGTGTGGATATGTAGCCCCTCTAACTCTAATAAGACTGTATATATACCACTTGGGGTAAGAATGTGCAGAAACAAGAATGCCTGTTTATGGTCTCGTATGCAATAATATATTTTTCTAAAAAAATGTGGACTCATAAGGAAGGTGTGAGAATACAATTCCTGTAACGCATAACTCATTTTTGTTCTAGATATTTTTATATTTACTTTTATACCGAATGCTATACTGTTTTTCTATGTAGAAGTGGAATATTGTTAATAAACCTAATAATTTCTTGATGGCACAGGAGAGAAAAGTAGTAGAAATGCATGAGTTCTGATAGACCACAGGAGAGTCCTCCATCTCTAAATTTTCTCTTCGACCTGAAGGAGACCACCTGAATCCACTCGATTGCATCTACTCAGCAACTTGGTAATGTGTTTACAAGCTCATGAGGCAGTCCAGAAAACTAGATGTAAAGCTTGTTTCTCAGAATCCTAAAAACCCTCAGAGCAGCCAAAATAAGTCTAATAAGTCAAAGGGATTTAGTTATGGTTTCTCTGGTTGCATTGATTTATGCATGTTAGGAAATAATAAAAGCAGGAGAGAGGTAGCATTGACTGTGTTAAATGAAAATCCCTGCGTGTATTGCACATATGTAAAAGGTTTCAGCCTTCGACTTCTGTGAGTTTACCATTTATACTGTAAGAGCATGTTGCACTGATCGTGTAATAAGTGAATAAATGTCTTTCCTGTTCACTTTTTGTCCAGAAGTGTGTCTTATGTTGTTGTGTGCCCACTTGACTATGACTCACCGTGACCCTATGAACAATGGCTCTGAAGCCTGCCCTGTCCTGAACCAACTGTCCCTGACACACCTGCTCATTGCCGGTCTCTGTGTCAATCCATATCATCTGGAGGGTTCCTCTCCTGTGCTGATACTCCACCCTTCTGAGCATGATGTCCTTCTCCAGGGATTAGCCCCTCCTAACAAGGTCCCCAAAGGATGTGAGATGAAGCTTCAAAATCCTTGTCTCCAAAGAGCAAACAGGAGTCACCCTTAGACAAACGAAGAATTCATCTTAAATTCTTCTTATTCACAAAGGATGTTTAAGTAGAGATGGAAAGCAGAAAAGTAAGGCTTCTGGAATATAATTTATGGAATCAACTAAATGGCAACAGAAATGGAAGGTCAAATAAAATAGATTTGTATATAATATATATATATATATATTATATTCTCAAGAGTACTGAAGAGCAATGACATCAGGCTGGAGACTAAGGGTGCGCCTGATGCAGGCTATAGTCTTCACAATTACATGCTATGCATCTGAGAGTTGGACAGTGAATAGGGATGATAGAAAGAGAATTGATGCCTTTGAGTTGTGGTGCTGGAGAAGAGTGTTGAATATACCATGGACTGCTAGGAGAACAAACAGGTTTGTCCTGGAGAAAGTAAAGCCAGAATGTTCCCTGGAGTCAAGGATTCTGAAGCTTCATCTGACATACTTTGGGCATGTTGCAAGGAGGGACTGGTCCTTGGAGAGGGACATCATATTTGGGAGAGTGGAGGGATGGTGCAGGAGAGGAAGACCCTTGATGAGATGGATCAATTCTGTGGCTAGAGTGGTAGAAATGAGTGTGTTTGAGACAGCGAGGTTGGCACAGGATAGAATGGCGTTTAGGGCTCTTGTACATAGGATCACTATGAGTCACAAACGACTCGATGGCACATAACAACATTGAAATGACCAGAGACACCTCTACAGACTTTGATTGAAACTTCACGTTAACCCAGGTAAGAATACTGACCTCACGTTTACAAGAAACTGAAGTTCAGACAAGGGAACTCGCATGGTTTCATCACACAGCTGGTCTTCTGCTTCCAAATCATGTTGACTCTTGAGTCAGAGAAACTACAGACGCTTACATACTGGGCTGAATTTCCACAGTAACAGAACAGGTAAAGTGCAAGGATCTCCTGGATTAAAAGTTCAAGCATCTTTTGCTTTTCAAAGAGAGGAACAAACTGGGGTGGGGGGGTGGGTAAGAGAAAAAAGTGCAACAATGAATGAATGGAAATCCAAAATCTCTGTAAATGTTCATTAAAATGAATAAAATAAATTTTTTTAAAAGTTCAAGCATCTGTTCTGGATTAAACAAAACCCACAATTTCCCTAATTTCTTATTAAAAGCTTGAGCAGATTTGTTAGACATTCTCTGGGAAATTCATTTGTAAAAGGAAAGGTACCTCTTTATGAGAAGTACAGTAAGACTCTGGAAATACTTCTTTTGATATTGACACATATCGTTCTGAGTTTCCTTAGAGGAAAGCACTACTATTTGGTTTTCTTTAAATTACAGCCAAATTCAAAGTAACTCCTCTTAGAAAAGCATCTTGCTCCTGGGAACTTGTTAGAAATCCAAAGTCTGTGGCCCCTGCCAGGCTTTTTATCATGATTCTCAAGTGATATGAATGCATAATAAATCTGAGAAGTAAATTTTTAAAAAGCTCAAAATTGAATACAAACATTGCCTAAGTAAATGTTTATTTCTTTTTTACCAGGTTTATATGGTCTTAAAATATCCACAGTATATGACTGGCTCTTCATAATTAAAGAATTTAATAAACATATAATTACATATGATCAAATTCACTTTCCTCTTTAAGGTAACAATTATGCAAAGCTAGTTCATCACAGTAAGCTTACTTATCACCCTCATTTTGTTCCAAATCTGATTATCTTGCCCTTACTATTTCCAGACATGTCTAAACGATATGAGATCTTTTCTCCTGAGACACAGAATTAGTTTTGTTTGCTAACCCAAAACAGAACTCTACAATACAATGAAAGTAAGAAGCTGTGTGAAATCCCAAAGGGCCATGGTTCGAATCCTCCAGTTCATCCATGAGAGAAGGCTGGGCAGTCTCTTCCTGTGCAATTCACTGCCTCTGAAACCCCACTAGGGGTCAGCTATGTGTCAGTTCTGACTGAGGGCACACAACAACAGCAAGAACAATCTTACCATAAGGACTTAAAATGAGAGATTAAAAGATGTCATGAACCAATTCTAAGTAGGGAAAAAGTTAGTTCCACTGATTTGCTAAAGAGGTCAGAACTTTATATTAGCCCAGGCCAACATATCTTGCACAACTCTTGCATGAAGTATGTCTAATAGGGAAATCAGGTGATGATGTCCCTCGGAAGCTGTGCAGCTCACCCCTCAATCAGTCCTCTCTGGGAGATTGAATCCATAAACAGTTCCAGGCTTGAAAGACAGACAATCTCCTCCTGTGTGATTTAGAGCCTCCGAAACCCAGAGGGGGGGTCAGCTATGAGGCAGTTTTGACTCAATGGCAATGAACTTGAGTTTTCCATGAATTTCAATCAATAAATCTTGGTCATTCTAGTGGTGAAGAGTTGGGGGGCCAACTCAAAGCAGATTCAAACTCAGCAGCGGCTCTGCAAGAGAAAGCCGAGCAGTCCCTCCTGTGCGACGTACAGCCTCTTAAGAGCCCTGGAGGGTCAGCTATGGGTCAGTTCCAACTCCAGGGCAATGAGAGAGAGAGAGAGAGAGATTGGAGACTTAAGCCTGGTGGTGTAGTGCTTAAGGTATGCGGCCACTAAACAAAGATTGGACTCAAAGAAGCAGTGGATTTATTCTTTTACACAACATGGAAAGCTCTGCTGTCAGTATGTGTCAAGCGCAAATAATGTGGAAACTAAAACAAAGAAGTGTAGTCTGTATTAAACATCAGTTGCTTCTATTTAATAACTTGAGGAATATTTCTCACTGCATTGCTTCTTCAACTTGACACATCATAAAAGAACTTCAGCGGTTATAGTAGAAATTACAGGAGACTCAGATTACTTTCAGGAAATTAAAAGAATGCAATGACAATGCACCTGCATTTAATGAGCCAGTTAGATAACGGTGGGGAGAGGGCGTGGTGGGAAACAGGAGAAAGGCACTAGAAAGGGCTTATAAATACAAACCAATTTCCTGATTGCCCACTTGTGCCCCCTGGTGGATAAGAAGACAATAAGTACTCAAACAAAAGTGCAAATAATATGAATAAGGAATGAAAATAGTGATGTGGCATCAGAACCAGCTGAAATACAAAAGGACAGTAACAGAATACCAGGAAGAACTTGACTCCAACAAACTTGAAGACCTAGAGAAAATATTAGAAACTCCCCACATACCTAAACCATCATAGGCAAAGGTAGAACATTTAAACAGACTCATCACCAAAGAAAAACAAGCAGGTAACCAAGAGTCCTGCCCACGTGTCTTCTCTGAATTCTACCACATTCTCAGAGAAAAGCTGATAATAACTGTACCCAAACAACTTCAGCACGTAGGAAAAAATGAAGCGAGGATAACTAACCTGTTGCCAAAGTCAGGCAAATACACCACTAAAAAGGAAAATTATTCAAGGGTATTAGACAACACATTTTGGATACAACTATTCACTTTACCATTGTTGTTGTTGTTGTTGTGTACCATTGAGTCAGAACCAACCCAGAGCTGACCTTCCAGCGGGTTTTCAGAGGCAGTTAATTGCACAGGAGATTGCCCATCCTCCTCCCGTGGAGCAGCTGTTGGATTTGAACCAAGTGCCTTTGGGAGTGCACTAGGCCACCAGACAATCTGGAAACCATTTAAACAGCTGAATGTAATGTATGTAGTCTTACACACCAAGAAGTCTCCTCTGTCCATTAGCAAAAGAAGTAAAACGTCTTCATTCAGTAAGTCTCAACATTGTCAGTAAGGTCCCTCATTTTCTCTGTTGTTGGATTTGAGGAAGTGGAGGGGGCATAGAAGCAAAACAAGCACAAGACTGAGAATTATCCTATTTTTGTTGTTAAGTGCCATGAGGTCGACTCTGACTCATAGCCACCCTATGAACAACAGCTCTGAAACCTGCTCTATCTTGATCCAACTACATCATCTCTGACACACCCACCTCTATTACCACAGTCACTGAATCAATCCATTTCATCGAGGGTCTTCATTTCTTGCGCTGTCCCTTCACCCTCCCAGGCATGATGTCCCTCTCCAAGGACTGGTCTCTCCTTGCAACATGCCCAAAGTATGTCATACATAGCTTTAGAATCCTTGCCCGTAAGGAGCAGCCTGGTTTCACCCTCTCCAAGAAGGACCTGTTTGCTGGCTGTTCTCTTAGCAGTCCATGCTAGGACCCACAGTTCTTTTACAGTCAAATTTTAAGGACTTAAATCTCTGATAGCCGACTAGAAACATACTTTGTTGTTTGCCATGGCTCAGGAGGGGAAAAGTGGAGGGGAGTGAGGGGGTTGTCACTACCACAGAAGTCTGATTATATTTTTCTTCCATGCTATAGTTTATTTATTTCTTTAACTCCACTGGCAGTTAAATTTGGAGTAATAATTTTCAAGTGTGCTGCATCCTTCTGTGGATTTCCTGCCATAGTAACGGCCGGCCACAGCTGAGATCAGAGTCCAGACAGGATGGAGCACCCTTTGCAAACAGAGAATTCTGTCCAGCCTCCCACCCGAGGGGATGCGGTGTCTGAACTTTCATTGGTCTTAAAGATTAAGCTTACCTATTGTTATGTTGGCGACACTTAAGTGTAAGGAAAATATAGTCTCCAGAGATTGAATTTTTTTTGAGGATTGGCCTAAATGAAATAAAAACCATAGGGAGACTAAGAAAGGGGCCTTTTCACAGAACTAAGCTGTGAGAGGACCTCTGTCTCAGCCTTCCCTCTTTTTTAGAATTCATTTCCCCGTGTCCCTACTTTCTTTCTGCGTCGGTTTGCAACACCCTTCAAATATATTATTCTAACAATTGAGATGATTGGATTTACTTCCTTTTGATCTGTAGTTGTTCCCAGCCCCTATCACAATTAACCAAGCCCTCACGTTCAGTACCCATGCAACCTTCGTCCCCCCAACTGGGCAATCCTGGCCCCATTTTGTCCCACTCATTCCTTTGAAGTGGAGTGACAGAGAGGGTAGGACCACGCAAGACCGTGCATATGTGTCTCCTACCATGCCGTCTACGGACAGGTCCCCCACCCTGGACTCCAGCAGCACAGAAGGCGTCTCATATGGAATGTGATCTTTTCAGGTCTCCTTCTCTGCATCTTACCAGTGGTGCTCATGCATCTTTGAGAAAGGAAGAAGAGCTCTTAGTACTCCTGCTCTCCGTGCCTTTAGATCACTCTCCCTGATGTTGGGAGTGTCGTTGTTGTTAGGTGTGTAGACCCGAGTACAACTCTTCGCAAGTTCGAGTCTTCCCGTGGGTTTTGGAGATGAACACAAGGAGAAGAAAATCAGATGGAGTTGTAGGATGATGGCAGGTGAAGAGAAACTGTGTTCTGACTCTCATAGGAACACTGGTCCGGAGAACGTGTTTAAGAAACGCAGGTTTTAACCATTGTGTAATAATAAATCCAGCCATGGTTGTTTTGCTGTGGACAAATTAAACATTGGACAAATGAGAAGACCGTTCCCTGGCAGCCTGGATGTATCTATCACTGTCTCTGTACGTAAAGAAGGGAAATGAGTATCAGTAAGGAGCAGACACACAGCCCAGGCAGCCGGTCCCATTCAGGTCTCCGTAAGGACCATGTGGCAGACATTCTCTCTGCTCCCTCCAGATCCCTCCGCGGACTCTTGCCGTGCTATCCACAAGATGTGGCGACCGTTTGAAGACCTTCATATTTTTACTGATGATAGGTCTCCTTTGGTCATTATTTTTAAATCTGGGCTTTTAAAAAATTATCTGAATGGAGATTTACAGATCTTATTGGTTTTTCATATAATTATAGACATTTTGTTTCATAACATTAATTGCTACTGATTAATAGAATTAATTTCCATTTCTAATCAATCTCTTAAGGGGCTCTGGGCCTAGACTTAGTAATCTGAGCTGCAATGCCAAAGGCGCACGGTTCAAATCTGCTAGCTACTCTGTGGAAGCAGGATGGGTAATTTCTTCCCATGTGATTACTGCCTCTGAAAACCCACTGGAGGATCAGCTGTGGGTTGGTTTTGACCCAATGGAACACAACAACAATCAATCAATCTCTTACTGGGTATTACCTTTCCCTTGACTCAACTTGTCTATTTATTTTTTACTACCCCTCTCCCTCCATTCTTTGTTATCTCTCCAAATTTGATTGTTTCTGAGTATAAAAATTCTTAACTTTTTATAATGGTAGTTTTATACCATCCTTGCCTTTTAGGGACTGGCTTATATCACTCAGCATAATTTGTTCGAGATTCATCTATGCTGTGAAGCATTTCAAGAATCTTTGTTTTTCAGTGCTACTTTGTGTGGACATACCGTAATTTCCTTAGCCAGTCATCTATTGATGGACACTCAGCTGTTTCCAGTTCTTTGCCGTTGTAAGTAATATCAGAATAAACTTGGGTGTGGGTATGTTTGTGTAATGGCTCGCTCTTCTTTGAGATATCTACCTATTTGTGGGAGGGATTGCTGGATCAAATGGAATTTCTATCCCTTCTATCCCTAACTTTCTAAATAAAATAAACTTTCTAAATAAGATAAAGCTTCATTTCCCATGTGTTGGGCATGTTGCTAGGAGAGGCTCTTCTTTGGAGAGAGATATCATGCTTGGAAAGGTGGAGGTAATGGCGAAGGAAGAGGAAGACCTTTAACCGGATGGACTGGCAGTGATTGTAGCAATGGGCTCAGATGTGTCAGAGATTGTGCGGATGGCCCAGGATAGGACAGGGTTCAGATCTGTTCTTCGTGTTGTTGTTGTTATGTGCCGTCGAGTCGTTTCCGACTCATAGCGACTCTATGCACAACAGCCCTAAACCCTGCTCTATCCTGCGCCAACCGCACCGCCTCTGACACACCCATCCCAATTACCCCAGTCACCGAATCAATCCATCTCATAGAGGGTCTTCCCCTCCTGCGTTGTCCCTCCACCCTCCCAAGCATGATGTCCCTCTTCAAGGACCCGTCCCTCCTGGCAACATGTCCAAAGTATGTCAGACGAAGCCCCAGAATCCTTGCCTCCAAGGAGTAGCTTGGTTTAATCCTCTCCAAGATAAATCTGTTTGTTTTCCTGGCAGTCCAGGGTACACTCAGTACCCTTCTCCAGCACCACAGCTCAAAAGCATCCACTCTCCTTCGAGCTGCTGTAAGTTATACTTGACTCTATGGCACCTAACAACAACAAAAACAACAGCTTTCTTTCTTTTATTTTAATTTCGAGATTTTGGATTTCCATTCATTCATTGTTGCTTTTTTTCCTTGCCAACCCCTCCCCGCCCCAGTTTGCTCTTCTCTTTGAAAAGTAAAATTCTTTTATTGGTATACACACACACACCCCCACTCGCCCCTCAACAACAGCTTTCTAAGGAAGCATCTTTAGGCCATTTCAGACATAGTGGCTGGGGTAATCCTGTATTGATTAATGTTCTCTCTCCAGGCCTTTACTTTAGCATTCAAGACAAATGATATTAAAAAACAGCTCTTGCTGCTCTAATGAGGAACATGTTTGGCACCTGGGGATGATTGGCAATCATCCTTTCCCACCTGACCTTCCGCTCACAGTCCTTCTGGCCTGTGGACTTGGTACGGCGATCCAGCACTTGGAGCATGGTCTACCCACTAATCCCACCACCTCCCACAGCATCTCTCCAAGACTAACGAGTAAGTCAAAATACTGACACTCATCCCTGGGTAGCTCGAGGTAAAAAAAACAAAACAAAAAAACACAACAACACGGAAAATGGCAAAAGTAGTAGGCAGAGGGCAGCTCTAATCAGTGCTTAAGGGCACCCAGCTGGCTCAGACATACACAGTGCACGATGGGGAGGGGTCTGGTGAAGATGGGCACCTGTACTGCTAGCTTCTTCCCCGTCTTTTGTAATTAAAGGTACCATCGTCTATTGTCTAGTGGTAAGAAACTCTGCCGTAATACCAACTGGACACAGTTCGAATCCACCAACTTCTCTGTGGGAGGATAGACAATCTCCTCGTGTGATATTAACCACCTCTGAAAACTGGCCAAGGGTGAGCAATGGATCAGTTCTGACTCCATGGTGCACAACAACAATCTTATACATTCCAATACTACTTAGAAGCGGGACTTAGTAGCCTTTGAAACCAATGGAAAGGCAGAGACCAGAGTCTGGGAGAAAATGGGGAGAGATAAAAGGACACTGATAAGAGTGAAGTAGAGGAAGTGATGGGTGAGTATAAAAAGGGCACAGCTGCCTAAAGACATGGAGATTCACGCTAGAGGGAAAGAAAATCATGTTCTTGACCCTGAAAGAACACTTGAGTTAGAGGACTGCTGCACCCAGGCCTGCTCTGCTCCCAGACAATGACCTCTGGCTTCTGTGGTGTCTGGCTACTAACTCAGGTGGTGGAGAAAGGCTCCTTTAGAAACAGCTCTGCCCTTTCCTAACAGGCTGGCCGTAGGCAGGGTACCAGGCAAACTTCCCTGAGTTTTTGTTTCTTGAATCTATAAAATAAACTCATTTTTCATTGGATAATAGTCGTAGAAGTCTATGTGATGATAATAGACTAAAATGCTAAGAATAAACTCAGCCCCGGATGAATGGAAGAGCTCATGGTGTGAGGTTTGGGGAAAGCAATGAGTTACATTGTAAATCTCCATTCGCATTCCCCACCTCCACCCTCCCTGCTTTAGCATCCACCCATATCCACAAAAACCAGGATGGAGAGGCTACAACATCCTTCCAGGCGAATCAATTTACCAATAGGAAATCACCATCCTTCCTCTTGTTGTCCTCTTTGAAGACGGAAGTACTTCTGGCATGGATATTGAGTAAGTCAAGATTTTCTTTTTTCAAAAAGTTTTGTAATTCCTTTCAACAGAGCACCTCAACTCTAGATGCTTGAGCGAAAAAAGGGACCTTCCATTTTAAAGGACTTAAGGGACTGATGAATCCTTCAACGACCAGAAATTGCATGTTGAAACCCCTCTTTCTTTCTGTTTGCCTGGGACACTGTGATTTCAAACTATAATGAAAATTCTATTGTTGTGTTCTGTCAAGTAAGAGCTGCCCCACTGCTGACCCTCCAGTGGGCTTTCAGAGGCAGTCATTTGCTCCTTGGGGGCAAGAATGTTGAAGCTCTTTCTCACATCTACCTTGGGCATGTTGCATAGAGGGACCAGTCCTTGGAAAAGGACATCATGCTTGGAAGGATACAGGGACAGTGCAGGAGAGGAAGACCCTGGATGAGATGGGTTGACACAGTAACTGGAATTGACACAGTAACGGGAATAATGGGGGTAGGTGTGCCTTAAACAGTGAGATTGGCTCAGAATATGGCAGAGTTCAGAACTATTGTGCCTAGGGCCTGTATGAGCCACAGTCAATATAACAATAATATAACAACAATAACAAATTTCTTGGGAGGAGATTGTCCATCCTTCTACCACGGAGCAGCTCGTTGGATTCATACCACACACCTTTGGATTACAGCACCCCTTGTTACCACTAGGCCACCAGAGCTCTAGGGGAACAGCCCTGAAGTTTTTCTGTTTTTTAAAATCAATTCCTTTTTAATCTTTAAATTCTTGACATTACGAAACTAAATGGAAATGTGTTAACACTCCACTCTTGTTGTTGTTGTTATGTGCTGTTGAGTTACCTGCGACTCATAGTGACCTTAGGTACAACAGCCCTAAACCCTGCTCTATCCTGTGCCAACCTTACTGTCTTTGACATGCCCACCCCCATCACCCAAGTGACAGAATCAATCCATCTCATCGAGGGTCTTCCTCTCCTGTGCTGTCCCTCCACCCTCCCAAGCATGACGTCCCTCTCCAAGGACTGATCCCACCTTGTAACATGTCCAAAGTATGTCAGATGGAGCTTTGCTCTTAGCATATTTAATTTTATAGTTTTTCACTTTATTTAGGTTTTTGGCCCCAGTGTTTTCTAAACGTGCAAGAATGCTAGGACTCTCTAGCATTGTCATTTCATCTCTTCCCGAAGCATCACTGTTTTGTCACTGGAATGTGAACAGATGTCTTTTTCCTCGGGGGTGAGTGTGGGAGAAGACGCAGTGGTGATAACTGTGAATTTCCTCAAAATATTTCAAGTTAACATATGTATCTAACATCCTTGTTTTAAAATGAACTGACTTAGAGCAAACGTGTTCCTGAGTTCCCATCCATGATAATGTACCAGAAATGTTTTTCACACCTTAAATTATTTACTATACCTCCCCATTACATAATCTACCCAACTGAGGGTGGGGTAAAGCCCCTTACTTAATATTGTCTTCTTTTAAGACTCCAGAAAGTTTAATATATCTCAATATGCCTGCCTATAATGTGAGTTATAAAGAGAGATAATTTTTTATTTCTTATGGGGAAAGGAATGACAAGTATCTTTTTAGTAAATGAGATTGTCCTGACTAGGACGAATGTCCTCAAGTACTTGTTGCGTTTCAAATATGTTATCCGAGGTGGCGGAAGTCACATCTGTAGTACTCTTAGATTTTAATCTTCTTTTGCCTAATTCTGAAGACTTTCT
The DNA here is from genome assembly GCF_000299155.1 of Elephantulus edwardii. Taxonomy (NCBI): domain Eukaryota; kingdom Metazoa; phylum Chordata; class Mammalia; order Macroscelidea; family Macroscelididae; genus Elephantulus; species Elephantulus edwardii. Next base: position 5,237,972 of record NW_006399764.1, on the reverse strand, counting down.
GTGGTCCCAACTGGTACTGCTCTCCGCACCCTTAGGAAAAGATGTGTCTGATACGCCTCCTGTTGCCTGGAAGTAAGCCATCTCAATATGCTGGGGGTTGATAGAGTATTGAATACTGCATTCCTTTTCAGTGCTGGAAAAGAAGAGAATATTTCCCCAGGATTAATACTGATTGTGTACTAAGCTTAGAAAAGTACTCAGAAAAATGAAACCAAAAGATGAAGCCTGTTCAATGTATTAGCATTATTTCATAACAGTACCTGAACAATAAAAGCCTGTGGGTTTTTAAGTGATTTTGTTACTTTTAATATTTATGAGAATTAAGTCTGTTTCAAACCTGGAATTTAGCCACCAATTTACTAAAATGATATGTTGTTGTTGTTATGTGCTGTTGACTCCTAACTGACTCATAGCTGACCGTCCAGTGGTTTTTCAGAGGAGACTGTCCATCTTTCTCCTATGTAGCAACTGGTGGATTTGAATTATTTGCCTTTAGGTTGGCAGCATAACTCTTTACCAGCAAGCCACCAGAGCTCCCTAAAACAGCATAATTTGCCTTAATAAAAGTTAAGGAAACAGCATATACAATGAATTAAAATTGAGGCAAAGCTAGAGTCATAGTTTTAATGGACCAAAGAAAGGCGTCTTCATCAAAAACAGTGTGTCAAAAAGGTTCCGTTAATAACCACAGTGTTAAGATGACTGGATCTTTGAAAGCAATTTGTTACATCATATACTACAAAAAAACCCAATCCCTTTAATTATGCTTGAACATATTCGCATTTCAATAAAAGAAGTAATGGCCAGTTCTTGAGGACTAATTATAGAGGAGAGAGATTTTTTTTTTCTTTTTAAATGACTGTAGCAATGGGCTTGAAAGTGCTCAAGAGTGAGAATGGCACAGGATAGAACAACGTTCAGGTATGTTGTTCATAGGGTTGTTTTGAGTCATAGTCAACGACACCTAACAACAACAAAGAGGTTTGTTTCAATGAAAATGCTAGGCCCTAAGCTGATTTGTTAGGGAACCCTGGAGGCCAAGTGGCATGATGTTGCACTGTAATCCTCAAGACATGTGATTCAAAGCCACCAATTGCTCCACAGGAGAAGGATGGGCAGTCTCCTCCTGTGCAATTAACTGCCTCTGAAAACCCGCTGGAGGGTCAGCTAAGAGTCAGTTCCGACTTGACAGAAAAGAAGAAGAAGAAGGAGGAGGAGAGGAAGAAGCTGATTTGTTATTTAGAAGATGCTTCACAGCCCTCTTGTTCTAATACCATCTAAAAGGAAGCGTATCTAGATTCTCTTTGTCCTTCCCAACTGACTAGGATTATTTCTATCTCTAGATGAGAATTTGAAATATGAGAGAAAATTTCAAGTGGGATAGCCCCTGAGAGACAAGCTACGTTTTCCTCTGTAAAGAGGGGAAAGGAGTGAACGGCTTCCTCCAGAGCACTGTGTGAGTCATGTTTACCTAGTAAGTCTAGAAAAGGGAAGAAGGAAAGAGCTGGACATCTATCTCATGCATGATACATCCCAAAGTATGCAAACTTACAGTTTCTTCAGTTTGTACAGCACGGCAAAGCAGAATATCAACAGGACCAGGAAAAGGAAGAGGCTCATCATTGAGATGCCCAGCATTAATTTTAACTTGAGATCTTCTAGCTGTTCCAATGTTTCTTCATTCCCAGGTTTCAAATCAGAGCCTGTGTGAAAAGAAAGATAATGCATTGCAAAAGTGTGATCATGGTAGGCAACTGCAGAGAAGCTGTCTACAGTGCCAAGCGTTGGCTATTCACTCCTCACACCCTAGCGAGGGCAACACGGAGTAGAAATCCAGTCCCTCCGGCCAGTTCCTGTGGCCTAGTGCTCCACCTGACCCTTTCCAGCATTACCAGTCCTGAAGGGGCTGCTCTCAGTTTCATTGTACAGGATCATAGGAGTTTATCAGTTCACCAGTGTTGGATAATCGTTGGTATTGTTTTGCACCATCAAGTCAGAATTGACCCATAGCGGACCCTCCAGTGGGTTTTCAGAGGCTGTAAATTGCACTAGCATTGATTGTCCACCTTCTTCTTGCAGAGCAGCTGGTGAATTTGAACCACATACCTTTAGATTAGCAATGCAGCTTCTTACTCAAGTCTGGGGGAAAATCATCTTTTTTCAATTTTAGGTTACCAGATATCAAATTGTTTATGTGGCACTTTGCTTCTCTGCTGCTACTGAGACACAGTTCAAGATTGAATTAACATGTACATGAGGAACTAGCTCTTCAGCAGAGAAAGGTACATGAGTTTTATTAGTGACACATGCACTGATATTTATTTTAAAAGGTTAGTGTAGCTATTAGCAAAGTTTCCATTACTGTTAACAGAAACTACTCAATGGCATGTGATTCAAATCCACCAGCTGCTTTGTGGGAGAAGGATGGGCAGTCCCTTCCAGTGCTATTAACTGTCTCTGAAAACCTGCTGGAGGGTCACCTGTGGGTAGATTTCCAACTTAATGGTACCCAAACCCAACAACAGTGTTCCCTAAAAAATGAGAATGAGGTCACTTAGCATTTGTCTCTTTGTGAAACTGACTTCTTTGATTAAGCACATGCTTTCAAGTTTCAGCATGTTGTGCCATGCGTCAGGACTTCATTTGTCTTCACAACATGGTATCCATAGAGCACAGTTTGCGTCTCCATTTATCTGGTAGGATCATTTAGATTATGTCTACATTTTGGCTGTTGTGAACAGCGTGCAATGAATATAGATGTACAAGTATTTGTGTTCCTGTTGTCAATTCTTTGGGGTATACATCTAGGAGTAAATCACATGGCAATTCAGTTCTCTTGAGGAACTTTCAGATCGACTGGCTGTACCCTTTTATAATCTCATCAGCAATGGAAATGGTTCCAATTTCTCCACCTGTTTGTATCATTGCTGTTTTTAATAATAGCTATATTAATGAGGATTAAGGGGTATCCTATTGTGCTTTTGATTTGTATTTCCCTTGTATAGCCTTTTTCTGTCCACTTGCCGTACAGAGGTAACTCGTAGTCACTGTGAAGCTGAACACTGTGACAACTGATGTGTCAAATGCAATAACGGTCACCCATGGTGGACAGTGTTTGGTGGAGCTCCCCGATTAAAACAAGCTTGGAAGCAGGAGTGGCATCCACTTCCATAAATAGCTTGCCTCCAGAAACACTATGAACCTGGAGAAAAGATGAAAGTCATGCAGGTGTTGAGGACTTTCGTTCATAGGGTCGCTATGAGTCGCCTACGACTCGATGGCACTTAACCACAACAACAGCATGACCAATGATGTTGAGGATCCTTCTTCCTGTGCATGTCAACCACTTGAATTTCTTCTCTTGACAAAAATGTGTTCAAGTCATTTGCCCATTTTTGCTTATCATTGTGCCATTTGTCTTTTGGTTTTTCTTCACACATTCTGGGTTTCAATCTTCATGGTCAAATGAGTTACAAAATGTTCACCCTCTTCTAATTTTTGGAAAAGTTTAAGAAGGATAGGATCATGTCTGTGAATGGAATCATTCTCTAAAGCTTATTTTGCCTGATATTTTTTTGTTTAATTTCCACATAGTTGTGTATTTTCTTTCTTTTTTTACAATTATTATTAATTTTAATGAAAATTTGCAGAGACTTGGATTTCCATTCAGTCATTGTCGCACTTTTCTCCATGCCCACTCCTCCCCTCCAGTTTGCTCTTCTCTTTGAAAATGAAAAGAAAAATTCTTTCATTGTTATGTAATCCCTCCCCCCAAGTCCGCTCTACTCCACTCCACAGCCTTCGTTCTGGACTTCTGTCATGACAATGATATCTAATCCTATATCCCTTTTAAACAGTTTTCTCCCTCATATGTTTCAATGAAGAATACATAATTTATCCCATCTTTCTCAGTCGACCCCCAAGCCTGATGTCAGTGCCATTTTACAACAGTGGCACCATGCAGTATTTGTCCTTTTGTGATTGAGATATTTCACTGAGCATAATGTCCTCCAGGGTCACCCATTTTTAATAATATTTTGTGAGTTCCTTGTTTTTTAATGTAGCTTAGTATTCCATTGTGTAAATATATCACAGCTTCTCTATCCATTCCTTTGTTAATGGGTACATAGGCTGTTTCCAACTCTTTGCTGTTGTGAGCAAAGCCACAATAAACATGAGTGTACATATATCTGCTTGGGTGACAGTTATGGTTTCTTTGGGGTATATTCCCAATAGTGGAATTGCTGGGTCAAATGGTATTTCTATTTGCAACTTTTTGAGAAAGTGCCATACTGCCTTCCATAGTGGTTGCACCAGTTTATACTTCCACCAATAGTGAATAAGGGTTCCAGTTTCTCCACAACTTCACCAGCATTTGCTGTTTTCTGTTCTGTTAAATTTTGCTTTTCTTACTTTGGTGAGATGATATCTCATAGTTCTTTTGTTATTTGTGTATTTTCAAATTTTCCTTGTTACTGGTTTCTGACACATGCTGCTGTGCTCAGAGAAGATATTTTGTATGATTCCAGTATTTTTATATATTTTTAGCCTTACTTTGTGGTGTGTTGTGTACTGGGAAATAACCCATGTGCACTGGATAATTCAATAATCCAAGTGTTCTTATGTTATTATTGGGTAGAGGGTGTTACATAGATCTGTTAGTTCTAATTGATTTGTAGGATTATTCACATTCTCTATTTCCTTAATGATCTTCTTTTTTAAGATGTTCTAATTATTCGTGAAAGTGGTGTGTTGAGGTCTCTAACTATTTTGTAGAACTACCTATATCTCTCTTTAATTTTGTCACTGTTGTTTTACATCTTTGGGGGCTCTGGTTTAGTGGTAAGAAGCTGAGTAGCAATCCCAAAGGCACATGGTTCAAATTCACAGGTTGCTACACAGAAGGATGGGCAATCTCCTCCTGTGTAATATACTGGCTCTGAAAAGCCACTTGACAGTATACAACAACAATAACAACAACAGTATTTTATATAAAATGCAAAAATAAATACTTGAACATCTTGTGCCCTCCAACATAAATTTATACTGTTTTTAATATATTATTAATTTCAGTAAAAATTTACAGACTTTGGATTTCCATTCATTCATTGTTGCACTTTTCTCCCCTCCCAACCCTCCTTCCCCCCTAGTACGCTACCCTCTTGCAAAAGTAAAAGAAAAATTCTTTCATTGTTTTACAAACCCTCCCCCAGGTCCACTCCACCATGTAGCCTTCACTCTAGACACCTGTCATGACAAAAAGACCTAATCACATATCCCTTTTAAACAATTTTCTCCCTCATCTGTTTCAATGCAGTATACATTATTGAACCCATTTTTCTCAGGCTCCCCCCAACCCCAATGTCAGTCCTGTTTTACAACAGTGGCACCATGCAGTATTTGTCCTTTTGTGACTGAGATACTTCACTCAACATAATGTCCTCCAGTGTTACCCATTTTGAATAATATTGCATGAGTTCCTTGTTTTTCAATGCAGCGTAGTATTCCATTGTGTGAATATACCACAGCTTCTCTATCCATTTGTTTGTTGATGGGCACTTAGGTTGTTTCCAACTCCTTGCTATTGTGAACAAAGCTGCAATAAACATGGGTGTGCATATATCTGCCTCGGTGGCAGTTACGGTTTCTTTGGAGTATATTCCCAGTAGTGGAATTGCTGGGTCAAATGGTATCTCCACCTTCCACAGTGGTTGCACCATTTTACACTGCCACCAACAGTGAATAAGGGTTCCAGTTTCTCCACAACCTCACCAGCATTTGTTGCTTGCTGTTCTGTTAAACTTTGCTATTCTGACTGCTGTGAAATGATTTCTCATAGTTATTTTAATTTGCATCTCTCTTAGAGCTAGGGATTTTGAACATTTCTTCATGTGTTTGTTGGCCATCTAAATGTCTTCTTTGGTGAAGTGTCTGTTCATATCCTGTCCCTTTTTTCTATTGGATTATTTACCTTTATCTTGTTGTGATGCTCAAGTATTTTATAAATTCTGAATATAAGTCCCTTATCTGATATATCATTACTAAATACTTTTTCCCAGTCTGTGGCTTCCCTTTTTACCCTGTTGGAGAAGTTTTTGGATGTGCATAGGGATTTGATTCTTAGAAGATACTTTTAAATGCATTTGTCATTATGAAATCTAAAAGATGTAAGAACTAAAAGTAAAACTTGCCTTTATGCCTACCTGTGAAATTACTTTTAAAATAAATTTTTCTAGGTTAGGTTGCAAGTGACTCTCTGATGTCCTTTCTGACTCATCTGAAAGACTGCCTTTAACATTTCTGGTTGGTCCAGCAGTTACAAAAGAGTTCAACTTTTGTTTATCTGGAATGTTTCATTTTGTCTTCATTCTTGATAAGCTATAATATTCTTGATTAACCCAAACTTGGTCACTTTTCTTCCAGCACTTTCAACATACTAACCCTTTGAGGGATGACATTGAAGATATCATTCATGAAAGGAGAAAAAGGTTGTTAAAAAGACAGAGGAGAAAGAAAAGACCAAAATGAATGTAAGAAGAAACTCTGACAATTGTAGTAGAACATCGAGAAGCCAAAGCAAAGGGAAGAGATGCCAAGGTAAGAGGTGAGCAGACTTTCAAGGGCAGCACAAGACGACAAAGCAAAGTGTTATAATGAGATGTGTGAAGAGCTATAATTGGAGAATAAAAAGAAAGGAAGAGCTTGCTTGGCATTTCTCAAACTGAAAGAACTGAAAAAGAAATTCAAGCTTTTGAGACACACTATGGAAAAATCTTGAATGATTCAAGGTACATCGAGAGAAGGTAGAAAGAACACTGAGTCACTGTATGAAAAAGAACTGGTAGACACTGAAACATTTCAGGAAGTAGTATATGATACAGAGCCATTAGTGAGGAGGGAAGAAGCTCGAGCTGCATTGAAGGCATTGGCAAAAAATAAGACACCAGGAATTGATGGGCTACTAAATGACATGTTCCAGATAATAGATGGCAGCCCTGGACATGCCTTCCAGTCTATGCCAGCAAATTTGGAAGACTGACTACTGACTGGAAGAGATCCATATTTGTTCCCATTCCCAAGAAAGGTGATCCAACAGAATTCAGGAATTATTGAACAATATCACATGGAAGCAAAATATTGTTGAAAATCATACAAACACAGAACAACAGTACATTGACAGGGTACTGCCAGAAGTTCAAGCTTAGTTTAGAAGACACAATGACACCAGGGATATTAATTGCTGATGGCAAATGGATGTTGACTGAAAACAGAGAATATCAGAAGAATGTCTGTCTTTATTGACTATGAAAAGGCATTTGACTGTGTGGATCATAACAAACTTTGGCTAACCTTGAGAAGAATGGGAATTTCATACACCAAATTATGCTTATACAAAATGTATACCTAGAGCATGAAGCTGTTGTCTGAAGAGATCAAAGGAACAATGTATGATTTAGAATTGGGGAAAGGTATACATCTGGGCTGTCTCCTTTCTCCGTACCTATTCAACCTGTATGCAGAGCAAATCATTTGAGAAGTTGGACTTTATGAAGAATAGTGTGGCATCAGGATTGGAGGAAGGCTTATCAATAATCTGCATTATAATTTGCTTGGTGAAAGTTAGAAGGACTTGAAGCATTTACTTCAGAGGATCATAGACCACAGTCTTCAATATAGACTGAATCTCAACATTAATAAAACAAAAATCCTCACCATTGCTCCAATGGATAACATTGTGATAGATGGGGGAAAGATTGAAACCGTCAATAATTTCATCTTGCTTGGATCCACAGTCAACCCCTTTGATACCAGCAAACAGGATATCGGGAGATATATAATAGTGGGAAATTCTGCTGTCCGGTATCCCTCCAAAGTCCTGAAGAGCAATGATGTCAATTTAATGATTAAGATAAACCTGCTTCAAGCCAGTCTTCCCACTCACCTGCTATGTGTCTGAAAGCTGGACAATGAATAAAGATGACAGGGGAAAAAGTTGATACATTTGAGTTGTGGTGTTTGAGAAGAGTATTGACTATTCTATGGACTGCCAAAAGAATAGATCTATCAGGAGGAAAAGTGCAATCAGTATGTTCCTTGGAGGCGAAGGTGATGAAATGATGTCTCACATATTTTGGACATGTTGTTAGGAGAGGTTTGGAAAGGTGGAAGAAGAGGGAGACCTTGAAGGAGATGGATTGATACTGTGTCTGTGGAAATGGACTCAAATGCGTTGAAGATGATGAGGCTGGTATAAAATAGGACAGAGTTTAGATCTATTGTTCCTAGGGTTGCTTTGTGTCATAGTAGACTTGAAAACACTTAACAACACTGCCTTTGCACCTCAAAGATTTCTGAGGGCAATTTGGTGCTTCGTTTTATTTGGGATCTTTTGAATGTGACTATTAATGTCTCTCACTGATAGCAGTTTCCTTACTTTTTCATTTGTTTTCAGAAGGTTGATTCTAGTGTGTTGGGTATGGATTTCTTTGGTTTTACCCTATTTGGCATTTGTGTACCTTCTTGTATAAGTAGATTAATTTTCTTTGTCAGATTTGGAAAGTTTTCTACCACTATTTTTTCCCCCAACTTAAATATTCTGTCTCCTTCTCGTTCTCATTTCCTTCTAAGGTCTTGATTATGTGCACACCAACTCATTTTTTGCTATCCTGTATTTTCAATGACTAGGGATGATAGAAGGAGAATTGATGCTTTTAAGCTGTGGTGTTGGAGAAGAGTATTGAATATATCATGGACTGCTAAGAGAATGAACAGGTTCATCCCATCCTGGAGAGGATGAAGCCAGGATGCTCCTTGGAGGCAAGGATTCTGAAGCTTTGTCTGACATACTTTGGACATGTTGCAAAGAGGGACCAGTCCTTGGAGAGGGACATCATGCTTGGGAGGATGGAAGGAGAGTGCAGGAGAAGACCCTTGATGAGATGGATTGATTCAGTGTCTGGGGTAATGGGGGTAGGTGTGTCAGAGATAATAAGATTGGCACAGGATAGAGCAGAGTTTAGGGCTGTTGTACATAGTGTTGCTATGAGTAGCAGGCGACTTGATGGCACATAACAACAACATCAAAGAAATCTTCAGCCTTCTCTGTTGTTTCTCTCCTATCATCCTAACTTATTTTACCTTATACTTTAGCTTGCTGATAATTTTTTTCTAGCTCAAATAGGTTGTTGAATTAGTTCTATGGGTGTTTTAATCAATTTTATTTGAAAGGTTACAATTACCATTTTTTTCAGACACTCATGTCGTTGTTGTTTACCATTAATGGATGAAATTATTACAATGTCTGAGTGAACGCTATTGTATCTTGCTATCCTCTTCACTATTACTTGTTCTATTTTTCTTCCCTGCTTTCCACCATCAATTAATCAATAATGCATGCCTTGTTCCAAGTTGTTTATTATAATACACATACTATAATTTTGAGTTTTTAAAAATTTAAGCTATTGCATCTTTTAGTTCAATTTCTGATTTGATTTTTTTTAAGTCTATCAATTTATTTACAGTTTAATTTTGTTTGCACATCATCATTCCAATATTATCTAATTCATTGTGTTTACATTTCAGTTCTCTGAGCTTTCAAAATATTACTATATTGTATTATTTAAATTTATTCATTATTTGGGTTCACGTAAATATAATTAATCTCTGTCTTGTTCACTTGAATGAATTGTCATTTTCAGTTTATTGGTATGCTTTTTAATTTTATATTTGAAGTTGAGACATTAGAATTTTACTAGATAGTAGGGATTTTAAAAAATTATCAGGCATTGTAACTCTTCTAAAATGGTAAATGTTCCCTCCAATATAATTTAAGCAACACTAAGCCACTGCATATCTTCTACCTTAATAGGGCAAACAGTATCACCATGAGAGACCAAAATGTGTACTTACTATGTATCAGTTAATTGAAATATTTTGTTCTTACTTGGAATTGACTCAAATAATTCATCTCTTCCTTCATTTTCCACGTCAACTAGTGGTGTGGTATTTAAAGCTGTTATGAAAATAAACGTTATAGTAAACAAAAGCCATTTATTGAAATTATGGTATATATATTACATTTAAAATATGTCCTATATGAAATGCATACATTTATGTATGGGCATCTATATGTAATATATATTGCATTTATACATGCATATATATATGTATTTAGACGTTTGTATTACTTTTATACATGTATATATGATGATATGCAAATTGAATTTATAAATGTATACCCACATTGTGCTTATGTGAAGCTTATACTTGGACCAGGAGGAAGTCGTCAGAAAAGAGTAAGGAAACACTGCATGGTTCAAAATTGGGAAGGGTGTGTTTCAAGGATATGTCCTATCTCCATATCTCTTCAATCTATATGCAGAACAGATTAACCGGGAGGCTGGGCTCTATGAGAAGAAATGTGGAATCAAGATTAGAGGTAGGCTCATCAACAATCTGCATTATGCTGATGACACAACCCTGCTTGCTGAACCTGAAGAGGACCTGAAGCACTTGCTGCAGAAGGTCAAGGACTGCAGCCTTCAATATGGATTAAAGCTCAACATCAAGAAAACAAAGATTCTCATCACTGGGCCAATTGACAGTATCATGATGGATGATGAAGAGATTGAGACTGTTGACAATTTTGGTTTGCTTGACTCTACAATCAACACTCTTGGTACCAGCAGCCAAAAAATTTGTGTTGGAAAAGTCGGCTGTCAGAGACCTTTCCAAGGTACTGAGGAGCAATGATGTCAATCTGGAGACTAAGGTGTGCCTGATACAGGCCATGATCTTTGCAATTACTTGGTATTCATCAGAGAGCTGTGCAATGACTAGGGATGATAGAAAAAGAGCTTTGGTGCTGGAGAAAAGTATTGAATATACCATGGGCTGCTAGGAGAACAAACAAGTTCCTCCTGGAGAGGGTGAGACCAGGCTGCTCCTTGAAGGCAAGGATTCTGAAGCTCCATCTGACATACTTTGGTCATGTTGCAAAACAGGATCAGTCCTTGGAGAGGGATGTCACGCTTGGGAGAGTGGAGGGATAGCGCAGGAAATGAAGACCCTCTATGAGATGGATTGATTCCATCGCTGAGGTAATGGGGATATGTGTGTTGGGGACAATAAGATTGACAAGAGATAGATTAGAGTTTGTAGCTGTTGTACACAGGGTCGTTATGAGTCGCTAGCGACTTGACGACACATAACAACAATAACAACCCACATGTTTGTGTGCAAGATTATCTCCAATATCTCCAATATTTAAAATATTAAATATAGCTAAATTTCATTATAAATAAAATGAATGGCTAAGTTGCAACAATTTTAAGATACTAGAGTGGAGGGACAGTGCAGGAGGGGAAGACCCTCTATGCAGTGACGGGGGTAATTGGGATGGGAGTGTCAGAGACAGTGTGATTGGCACAGGACAGAGCAGAGTTTAGGGCTGTTGTACATAGGGTCTCTATGAGTCGCAAGCGACTCAACGGCACATAACAACTTAACAACAACAACAAATCCAAAAAGTATGTGGCATTTTATTAACTTCCTGTATCTGTTTTTCATTTTTCAGTGAATATGGAAATGGTAACAAAATGTTGACTTACTGATTCTTAATATTAGAAGTAATGTTGTCTCTTTTCTTTTTTAAGACTTCAGAAAAATTAAGACATTTCCTCAGCTACCTAAGTGTAAGAGTTTACCTTTGTTTAATGTATTCCAAAAGTCAGATTCCTTTTGATCCTTAGTTGGTTCTGTTTAAAAAACAAAACAAAACACAAACCAGTAGATGAAACCCCAAGAAGATCATTTGCTTTTAGAAAATTTGTGATAAAACATTTATTCATATTTTTTTTTGTTCATTGAGTTATTTGGTTGTTTAGTGTCAATTTAGTGCCAATGTACATGAGCTTGACACAAAAGCTATAGAAATGAACAAGACACAGGCTTTATTTCCAAGGCATCTACCACCCCTAATTTGAGAGACAGAGAAAAAAATCATTGTTGATTTTATTGCAGGATAATGATGTTTCATATTAATGCCCAAGTGGTATGCCCAAAGGTGCCTAAACTCAACTTGTGAAGGCCAGGAACCCTTCAAAAGTTAAAGGAATCTTCAATTCAGCTTAGAAGACTATTGTTTGTTAGCCATGCAAACAAGGAAGGAAAAAGTAATTTTACATGTGAGAAAACTCAGTTATGAGCAGGCTGTGTAACTCTTATAGTTACGGTAATCTCGAGGGAAGAGGGTTAATGGGCAATCAGGCCAGAGTTATGACTGGAAAGATCTTCAATAGTCAAATAATTTCAGACTTGAGGGCCTGGTTAAGAAGTTTAAACATGACCCTATCCTAGTGGTAAATTCTGATGATATTTAAATAAAAGAATACGAGAAAAAATTATGTTTTTATTTTTAACATATCATAAAAATGGATTTTTATTAATGTTAAACATGCCAACCAATTTACATTACTAATGTTAGAAACATACTGTTATTGCAAGAACCAAAGAAAATGGGATTTTCTGTAATGGCCTCTGAGTATCAACTACTGTCTGTATCAATTACTCACTCAGCATCTCACATTTTAGCAAAGAACCATCCCGGGTTGTTCTGGTTTTACTGACAGTTTAAAAGAAACATTATTTGCAAGAACGGTAATTTTTCTTTTCCAATCTCTTCCCTTTCAATCACTTTCACAAGTAATCTTAGAAAACATTTAGGGACCATAATTGGCCCTAAGTAGAAAGAGTTTATTCCTTATTCAGGGAGAAATTAGACATCCCAATAAAAATTCACTTTTTAAAAAAATTATATATTTCTATCTAATATCAGGTAAGGAGTTGCACTGCCAACCTGCAGTCATGTGGTTTGAATTAACCAGCTGTTCTGTGGAAGAAAGACGGCCAGTCTCCTGTGTTATTTATTGCGTTTGAAAAACCACTGGAGGCTCAGCTGTGAATCAGTGACAACAAATATACATGCATGTGCATAAATGCATGTTGATTTAGGAATATAAAGAATATAATTTTTAAAAAACAATTTTCATTTGAAATGCTCACTTCCTATCCTTTGTCAGGCATATCTGAAACTTTACTCTTAGACTTTCACAACTTAAAAGATTTTAGTGTTGAAATTGTAGCAGTACAAATTCGTTAAGTATGTCATTACTTTCTGGAATTTCCAGAGTAGCAAAAATTAAATTTTTAAAGTCATAGACTATGCTCGGGTATGAATACAATTGTAGTAACAGTTTTAATACTTTGAACAGTACTGTCGTGCTCTCCAGGGAAAGGAGCAGTCTCTTCAGCGGGTGCTGTCGTAAATATTTTGGGCCTGGTTGGAGCTAGGGAAGAGAAAAGAATGGGTTATCAGCACATGAACAATGCTGGGCAAATGCCTGTCAATTAGGGACAAAGAAAAGGAGAGAAGAAATAAAAGGGGAAATGGACATTTTCCTGAGACAACTTAAAAGATGGAGAAGAAAAGAAGAAAAGTAAAGATTTTGTGATAATGTCTTGCTTAAGGTGGGATTAATACACCCTCTGTGTGTATATCACCTCTGTGTGATAAAAATGACAAGCGGGGAGCTAGAAGCCACAATCTTCCTTTAGACATTAGGATGATCTATGGGTTGAGAGATGCTGGCTTCGGATGGTTCTTTGCAGAGCGATTCTGTCAGCTCACAATGGCTTGGTTATTGGCAGCATAATGATATATGAAAGGGAGAAAAGGTACACATACCAGAGTACACAGGAAACACATCCAGGATAATGGCTCAAAAAGAATTTTAACTGTAAACATGTTTGGATACAGGTCAAAGATTTTCAGTACTCATTTAATACGTATCTCAGTCTCCAATGGTCCTGTCTTGAGTTGTGTCTTTAAGAACATGACTGCAAGTGGTTGGGACTCAAGATCCAGCCCTCCTGCCCCAAATATGTGGACATTTCATTAGCTTTGCTTAAAGCAGAAGTCAAGAAAAGCACACAGAGAGTATATTCTGCCATGAAAGAGATGTCAGATCCTTTATAAGCGTCTTGCAGAGAAGAAAGGATGGGAAAGGCCATGGGTCGCTGGAGCAGGCCCTGGTTCGGGCAGGACTGGCGCACTTGTGGGGAATCCCAAGTCTGCAATGCCTTGTTGCACTTAGCTTGGAAGGAAAGGATCTGGATCACCTTGCTCTCAGAGTTTCAGGGACTACACGTCTCAATTCATAATCAAGATTATCTTAGAAAGCTCTATCTCCCCAAGAAATGTGTTCCTCTAGAAGAATATTTTTTATCTCAATCCAACCCCCCCCCACTGGTCCCTGAGGACCTTGAATTGTGGGACTAGAAGAGATTTGTGTCTCTCAAATTAATTCATGTTACCTAACCCACTTCAAAACTAGCTTGCTTCTATCTTATCTAAAACAACTGAAGATGTTTACTGATTAAAAGCAAGATTCCCATGGGTGATTTTGCCAATTAATGTATGTCTTCGCGATAGCTCTCTCTCATTCAAATCCTAAGACTCTAAGTTGTTCAAAATGTCACATTGTTGCCAATTAACTTTATTAATAATTAGACATGACTGATTTTTACTCTTTCCTAAGTGTTAAAATTGACATAGCCAGAAATCTCTCTTTCCTGTCTACTCACTTTCATTCTTCCCCCTCCTTGGCTTGTATTTAACCATTGGCTGTTTATAGATTTTATAGATTGTAAGTTATTGGTGAGTTTCAGTGCATAAGGATGCCGTGGGCAGAATATTGGATGATTCAGCAAGCATTAAAAGAAGTAATGTGTATACATTTACCAAAAAGAAGTGGCTGACACAGAAGAATTTCAAGAAACAACATATGATCAAGAGGCAATGGTGATGAAGGAGGGAGTTCAGGCTGCTTTGAAGAACTTGGCAAAAAATAAAGCCCCAAGAATTGATGGAATACCAATTGCTGTATTTCAACCAACAGATGCTGCCCTGAATGTGTTCATCAAGTCGTGCCAAGAAGTCTGGAGGATAACTATCTGGCCAACTGACTGGAAGAGACCCATATGTATTCCCATTTCAAAACAAGGTGGCCAGACAAGAGCGTAGAAATTATCAAACAACATCACTAATGTCACACACCAGCAACATCCTGCTGAAGATTATCCAGAAATGACTGGAGCAGAGAAATGACATTAACAGAGAACTACCAGAAATACAAGTTGGGTTTAGAAGAGGCTGGGGCACTAGAGATATTATTGCCAATGTCAGATGGATCTTGGCGGAAAGCAAAGAGTACCAGAGGAAAATGTATACATACATATGTGTATGTGTTTCTTTGACTATGCAAAGGCATTTGACTGTGTGGACTTTTTGTGGCTGACCTTGAGGAAAATGAGACTCTCAGAGCACTTGATTGTACTTTTGTGAAACCTACACTTGGACCAGGAAGCAGTATTTAGAACAGAGCAGGGAAACACTGCATGTTTCAAGACCAGGAAAGGAGTGCATCAGGGATGCATCCTATCCCCATAAATTTTCCATCAATATGCAGAACAGATCATTCAGGAAGTAGAGCTTCATGAGGAGGAATGTGGCATCAAGATTGGAGGAAAACTCATCAGCAATCTATGCTATGCAGATGACAACCTTGCTTTGTGAAACTGAGGCAGGCCTGAAACACGTGCAACAGAAGGTCAAGGACTGTAGTCTTTAATATGGATAGAAGCTCAACACCAAGTAGACAAAGATTCTCA
Source organism: Elephantulus edwardii (assembly GCF_000299155.1). Lineage (NCBI taxonomy): Eukaryota > Metazoa > Chordata > Mammalia > Macroscelidea > Macroscelididae > Elephantulus > Elephantulus edwardii. Next base: position 5,222,243 of record NW_006399764.1, on the reverse strand, counting down.
CTGCTGGGCCAATTGGCAGCACCATGATGGATGGAGAAGAGATTGAGGTTGTTAACAGTTACAGCTTGTTCAGCTCCACAATCAACACTCTCGGCACCATCAGTTGGGAAATCAAAAGACAAATTTCATTAGAAAAATCTGCTGTCAGGGACCTCTCCAGAGTTCTGAAAAGCAACAGTATCAGGCTAGAGACTAAGGTGCACCTAATCCAGGATATGGTCTTTGCAATTACTTGCTATGAATCAAAGAGCTGAACAATGAATAACGATTACAGAAGAAGAATCGATGCCTTTGAATTGTGGTGCTGGAGAAGAGTCTTGAACACACCACGGACTTCGATGAAAATAAATAGGGCTGTCTTGGAGATGGTAAAACCAACTCTCTCCTTGGAAGCTAGAATTTTGAAGCTCTGTCTCACATATTTTGGGCACATGGCCTGAAAGAACCAGTCCTTGGAGAAGGACATTATGCTTGGAAGGGTGACGGGACAGTGTGGGTGAGAGAGACACCTGATGAGATGGATTGATACAGACTGGGGCAATGGGCGTTGCTGTGTCAGAATTAGTGAGACTGGCTCAGGACAGGGAAGAGTTCAGAGCTGCTGTACATAGGGTCACTATGGGTCTCAGGCAACCATAACAAGAATGACAACAAGTTTTTGGCATTGCAAAGTGAAAGCTGTGTTCATGCACATGAGATTTGGAGAATTTCAATGACCTCAAAAACTCACATGCTGGCCAAGCTTAACTGTTAGATAGGCATGGGCAGGATGTGAAAAGGAAATAAGAAGGTTTATT
>NW_006399764.1:5144343-5221233 GCF_000299155.1 Elephantulus edwardii | reverse complement strand
CCCCAAATATAATCCACTCTGCAACCCTCATTCCGTACTCCTACGACAAACATAATGCCCTAAAATATAATACTTTTAAACTATTCTCTCCCACATAGACTTCAATGCCATAAACATATTTCATCCAAAACAAGAAGTTTTTTAGTTGAAGGTACCAGGCAGGAAAGAAGGGGAAAAGAAGTTGATCTGGGACAAACACCTTTCTAGAGGCTTTTCCTTGGAGAGGGACACCATTCTTGGAAAGGTGAAGGGACAGCAAATGAGAGGATGACCCCGCAAACATGTGGATTGACACAGTGACTGGAGCGATGGGCTTGAGTGTGTCAGAGATTGTGAGGATGGCGCAGGACAGGACCCGGTTCAGACCTGCTGCTCAACAATCACTGGGAGTCATCCTCAACACACCCAACAGCAACAACAACCACAAAGGTTCACTCGTGACCTTTGCCTCCTGCACAAACCAGAATGAATTATAAGGTTAGAAAATGCATGCCCCTCTCTCAGTGTCATGGATTTGGAGCCTCTGTTGAGGTTGGTGTCAGAGGAAGTGTGAGGAAACAGAAGCCTAGCAGAGGTCTCATAAGTTCATTTGGATCCCAGATGACAGAATTTACCTACAGAGAACAATTTAGTCTTTTTTAGAAACCCTGCTTCAAAGCCTTTACACCCATGAAGCAATGTCTTCAAATACTTACATGTTTTTAGAGCAACATTCATTTCAGTTGTTGATTTCAACACTATTGTTGAACCAGTGTTGTTTATACTGTGGGTTGTGGCTGTATCTAAAAATGTAAGATAAAAATACCTTCAGCAGCTAGCTAAGTCACTCCTTGTGTATTTACATAATTTCCTAATAGATTTTCCTTTCATTTTCATAAAATGTATGCCAGGCTTAATTCTAATAAGAAAAAGAAAAGCATCTGAGTCATTCTTCACCTATAAAATATTAAGAGGGCCAAGGGTAAATTCTAGAATTAAAGAAAAAGCAAAACTATTATCCATATTAAATGACTGACTCTACGAATCAATTATTGAGGCTATTTTATGGAAAAGTCATATAAGTGCATGACAAGCACCTATGTATTTTGTAGAATTTAGTGTTGTTGTTATTATATTTATATTGACATTACAAAATCCAAGCAAGAAGCATTCATTTGCTCTTGAACATTTCATTGGATTAAGATACTCTTTTAAGTTTAACAAGCATACAATTCAAGTAAGCCTTTGCATAGTCAATGAAGCACAGATAGACATTCTTCTGGTATTCTTTGCTTTCTGTCAAGATCCATCTAACATCCGCTATAATATCCCTAGCACCACGACCTCTTCTAAATCCAGCCTGCACCTCTGGCAGTTCTCTGTTGACATACTGCTCCAAACGTTTTTGGATAATTTTCAGCAGACTTTTGCTTGCATGTGATATTAATGATATTGTTTGATAATTTCTGCACTCCGTTGGGTCACCTTTCTTTGGAATAGGAACAAATATCGATCTTTTCCAGTGAGTCGGCCAGCTAGCTGTTGGCTCCACAGTCAACACTCTTGGTAACAGCAGCCAGGAAATCAAGAGACAAATTGCATTGGGAAAGTCAGCTGTGAGGGACCCCTCAAGAGTACTGAAGAGCAACGATGTCAGGCTAGAGACTAAGGTGCACCTGATCCAGGTTATAGTCTTTGCAATTCCGTGCTATGCATCAGAGAGTTGGACAGTGAATAGTGTTGAATATACCATGGACTGCTAGGAGAACAAACAGGTTTGTACTGGAGAAGGTGAAGCCCGAATGCTCCTTGGAGTCAAGGATTATGAAGCTTCGTCTGACATACTTTGGGTATGTTGCAAGGAGGGACTGGTCCTTGGAGAGGGACATCATGTTTGGCAAAGTAGAGGGGTGGTGCAGGAGAGGAAGACCTTTGATGAGATGGATTGATTCTTTGACTGGAGTGGTAGGAATGAGTGCATTTGATGGCGAGGTTGGCACAGGATAGAATGGCATTTAGGGCTTTTGTAAATAGGGTTGCTATGAGTCGCAAGCAACTCAATGGCACATAACAACAACAAGCATACAATTCAATGAAAATCAAGGTCTTCTACATTCACTCAGATTTACAAATAAAGCATTCCCCTTTTAATGGTATGAATGGGATTGGTTGACATTTGTAACTAATGGAACCCTCCACTCTGCTGAAGGATGACAGTAAATTGGTTAAAGATGCCAGACTGAACATATATATGTTCAAACACATGCATCTTCTCTACAGAAAAATATCATGAACTAACAAAATTTTATACAAATACATGAATGAATAAAATATATATAATACATAACACATAACACATAACATATAACATATACTAATGTAATATAATTAATCCATGTATGTTTGTTTTCTCCAATATATAAAAAGAAGAGAGTGATATCAATGCATCATAACTACTTTTTTGTATTATAACTTTTGAGGAATTTGTAAGATATTTTTTAAAAACCTACAGAGAAGTAAAACAAAAGGAAATCACAAATCCTAACTAAGGCATTAAATCATGAAACCATAACGTTAAAATTCTGTGGTAATTTTGCATGAACCGACTACATAAATAAAAAGTATAATCAGCCGAATCACATCTGTGAATTCAGACTATAATAAAAGTGCATTTTGCTTCAGTAGGAAATTTATCTTACACAGTAAGAAAAAAGGTAGTTTTATCCTTCCTTTATATCATTCATAAAATTAATTTCAAACAGGATCTAAGAGCTACTAGTTTAAAAATATTTTTTTTAAATTACAAAGAATTTTGATGTTTGGAGTTATATGAGTCTTGACTAAGAAACACACAAAATTAAGAAATTGTAAAGAATTTAGTTAATAAAATTAGTTTTATAAAACTTAAACATTTTCTCTATTATTAAAGATTCCTAAACAGGCTTATGATATGCAGCAGAGGAAATACTAATTCAATCATAGATATAAAAGTCCCATGTAAAGAAAAAAAAAAGACAGTGCAATTAAAAAATTATCCTTATTTGGACAGGAAAGCCATAGAAGCAGAAATAAAAATTTGCAATAAATACAGAGAAAGATATTAAACTTTCCAAGTAATTAGAGTACAGATTAGCACAGTCATTGAAAAATTCTCACTTATAAAACTGGCAAAATTATAATTCAAATGTTCATTATAGGTAAAGTTATAGAAATTCCTGGCACATATCAATTGTTGTTGTTAAGGGTCATCATGTCGCAGGCAACTGACTCATAGCGACCCTATGAAGTAGAGTCCTCAACGCTTGGGTGTCTCTCATCCTCTCTCCATGTTCATAGGGTTTCTGGAGGCAAGCTATTATGGAAGTGGATGCCACTACTCTTTCCAAGCTTGTTTTAATTGGGGAACTCCACCTGACTCTGTCCACATTGGGTAACCAGCCATTAACACATTTGAGCACATATCAATTAGTAGATATTTTTTATGTAGAGAAATTTGATCATATTCATGAATATATTAAGAGATTTGCCCTTTATCCCCGTTGTTGATTGCTTTCGAGTCGAGCCCAACTCATAACTCTATGAACAAAAGGCCTGAAGCCCCTCTACAACTATGGACATTTATCAAAGTTCATAGAGTTTCTGGAGGCAAGTTGGTTAGGAAGTGGATGCCAGTCCTTTATTCCAGTATTTATTTTCTTTTCATAGAGAGACATGCTCAACTGTATAGAAGACAAATATACAGGAGGAAAACTTCACATCATCATAGTGTCCTTGGAAAAGGTAAACTGAAACCAATGGTGGATAAGTCCATCATGGAGCTTCGTTTCATGGAACGGTGTAACATACCCTGTTCATAGTACAGGGGCTCTGGTGGCCCATAGGGAATTGCTCTGTGAACCTCAAAGGGGCATCTCCCTGGGTGGTTCAAATCCATCAGTGGCTCTTCGGAAAAACAATGGGCAATCTCCTCCTGTGCAAATTACAGCCCTCAAAAACGCACTCAGGGGTCAGCTAGGAGTTGGTTCAATGGCAATTAGTGGAGTTCATAAACCTTTTAACATGAGAACACATCCATGTTGGACCAAAAAAATCAAATAATTGATGCCTTTGAATTGTAATGTTTGTAAGAGTATTGAACAGATGGTGAATTGCAAACACCCCCCACCCACACACACCAAAAAACAACATATCCCAAAACAAACAAACAAAACAACCACCAAACCCACACAAAACCCCGAATCAATATTGGGGGAAGTGGAACCAGGGCATTCCTTTGAGGCAAGGATAGTGAAATTTCATCTCACATATACTTTGGGCATGTTGTTAGGAGAAGACAGTTCTTGGAAAAGAACATCATGCTGGGTAATGTCGAAGGTTAGGAAAGAAAGGGAGACTTGAGGAGATGATTGACACAGTGACTGCAACCATGAGGTTGAACATGGAAGAGGGTGATGTTGAAGCAGGATGCGGCCATGTTCAGATCTCCCTCATAGGGTTACTATGAGTCATAGTCTATTCAATGGCACCTAACAACAAAACCGCTGCTTCTTTGTGACTATGAAACCTGACAATTTACCTTTCTGAACCAAAGGGATTTCACCTATTTTAAAAAAAAAAAAGAATATTGATACTAGCTGCATAGGTCAAATAAAGATACATAGACTCAAGTGGTTTGAAACAGTAATGTAGAAATAGCATTGAATGTATTTTTATTTGGTTAATGTTAAGAAGGGGAAATGGTCACTTGGTGGCAGAATTTTTACCTCCCTTCCTGGTAGGAGATTAAGATTCTTTTCCCAGCCAATGCATCTCATGTAAAGCTACCACCTATAAGCTCAGTGCAGGTTTGCATGTTAATGTGACGCTGGAAATGTTTCAGCATGTTTCTAGATTAAAGCAGACTAAGGAAAAAGGCTTAGTAATCTACTTTGAAGACCCAGTCCACAAAAACCCTGCAGAGCATCTTTTGTTTTGCATGAAAGTGTCAGGAGTGGAGGGTTAAATCCATAGTAACTCAACAGCAACAACAAGGTTAGGAAGATCCCAAGAGAATGAAATTTAATCTCAATTATTTTCAATAAATTGTCTAATGAATTTTTCTTTTTTTTTCTCCTGAATTGTGTACCTTATAGAAATGATAACAAAGCCCGTATAAGAATAGGCTTATAGAAATACACCAGTTACGTTCCTCCCCACCCCCCTACCCCCGCCAGTAGGTTAAATTTTGATGGACCCTCCAATCACTTGGAAGTCACTTGTAAATAAATACAGGTCAACTCCTCAAAGAATTAGGTCTAATGTTACTAGTGTGACCAAATAATCAGAATGCTATGAAAAACCTCTAGTTTGATGACAGTTACTAAGAGAATGTTTGAAATATAATTTCTCATGAAAAGGAGTTATATGGCATAAGAATTTTATTTTACACACACACACACACACACACACACACACACACACACACATCTATAAAACAAACAAACTGGAATCTAAGAACTAGAATATGGGGACTTTGAAGAGTTAAGATAAAGCAAACTGATATAATCAATTTTTTATATGTATTTAAATGTAAAGACTCACATGCATTGATGCTTTTAAAATTATTGTCCATATTCTCATTAGCAGGCACTGTTGACATATCATTTTCTTGTGTTTTATTTTCTATCAGAACCTCATCAGAGTACTCTGGAAAAAAGAAAGGACACACCAGGCTTCAGAAAAACAATGCTCATTTTTAAACTACTTTTTCTTACTCTATTTTTTCCCCATGAAGATTTGTGAAATGGTTATTAAAAATCTAAATTATTCCATAATCTCTATTACAAGAGTTTTTATCATCCTGTTGAAAATTATCTTTACATAAATTTCTCGTGGTGGTGGATTTTTCTTCCTAGATCTGTGAAAGTTTTAAATGCTTACTCACCTTCAAAATTGGGATATGAAACACTAATTTCTGAGGAGAAAACATCAGATAAAAAAATAAACAAAATGAAATTCATTGGGAAAACTTGGCGACTTCTCTCGTCATCTGCTGTGTCTCCTTCTTCCTATTTACCCAGAAGGCCCCCTGTCTGATTGGAACGTTTAGCATCATGACGAAATAAAGGCCAAAAGAGTCTAGAGGAGTTCCAAGGTCTTGAAGTAATTCGTAATACAGTCAGTAAGGAAGTTTTTAGTGGCAAACAAAACTGGCTTTCGATCAGTTGTTGTTGTTGTTGGGTGCCCTTGAGTCAAGTTTGGCTCATATAAACCTGATGAACAACAAATCTGAATCCTGTGCCATCTTTATTATCTCTGCTACATTTGAGCCTTTTACTGCAGTCACCTTGTCAATGTATCTCGTTGGGGGTCTTCCTCTCTACCTTTCTACATTCTACCTTTCTAAGCACAAAGTCCCTTTCCAAGGAATGGCTTCTCTTAATAACAGGCCTATGTTATGTGAGATGAAGCCTCACCATTCTGCCCTCTAAAGACTTCTCTTGCTGAACTTTTTTCCAAGACATAGTTGTTCATTTTTTTTAACAATCCATGGGATATCCAGTGCTCTTCTCCAATACCACAATTCAAAAGCATTAATTCTTTTATCATCTTTATTCATTGTCCAGCTGTCAGATGCATAGCAAGTGATTGAAAAGACTATGGGTCTGAATTGGGCCCTAGTCTTCAAATTAAATCATTGCTCCTCAGTATTTTGGAGAAGTCCCTGTGATTTTCAAAATGAAAGGTACATAAGAATCTTAAGTGCATTATTCTACTCCCACACGGGGGGGTTCCATTTAGTCAGTATTCTGGGCTAAAGATTGGCAACCTCCTATAACCACGAAGACTTTGAGACAGGTAGATAACTCCTTGACTGGTGGCTTTGAAAAAGGTAGCCAGCTTCTTGACCTGGCCACACTTCGAGAAAAACTAATGTGACAATTCACTGTAACATTGAGAAGAATGGGAATCCCATGAAACCTATACCTAGACCAAGAAGCTGTTGTGACAGGAGAGCAAGGGAACACTGCATGGGTTAAAATTAAGAAAGGAGTGTGTCAGGATGATATCTTTTCTCCATGCCTATTTAATATGTATGCTGAGCAAATTATTCATGAAGCTGGGCTCTATGAAGAAGAATGTGGCATAAGGATTAGAGGAAGACTCCTCACTAACCTCCAGTATGCAGATGACACAATCTTCTTGCAGAAGGTCAAACACTGGGGCCTTCAATATGGATTGCACCTCATTGTCAAGAAACAAACAAGTCACTGGATCAGTAGGTGACATCATGATAGATGGAGAAAAGATTGAAACTGTCAATGACTTCATCTTACTGGGATCAACAACCAATACTCTTGCTACCAGCAGTCAGAACAGAAGATGTGTTGTACTTAGAAAGTGTGGAGTCAGGGACCTCTCCAAATCACTGAGGAACAAGGATGTCCGTTTGAGGACCAAGGTGTACCTGATTCAGAACATAATCTTTTTAATCACTTGCTATGCAGTGATTTATGCTGACAGCTGGGCAATGAATAAAGATGACTGAAGAATATACCTTTCAATTCGAGGAGAGTACTGAATATCTATCCCATGGACTGCCAAAAGAACAAACGATCCTCCTTGGAGAAGGTGCCAGTGCTCCTTGGAGGCAAGGTTGGTGAAGCCTCCTCTCACATGCTTTGGCCATGTTAGGAGAGGGTAAGGTGGAGGGACTGTGAAGGAAAGGAAGACCCTCAATGAGATGGATTGACACTGAGACTGTAGCAATGGGCTCAAGTGTGTCAGAGATAGTGAGGTTGGCACAGGACAGGACAGAGTTCAGATCCCTTGTTCACAGGATTGCTATGAGTCATACTCAACGGCACCTAACAATAAACAGTGTAATAATAATGGTCAATATTTGACACTGGGCAGTTTATAAATGTTGTTGTTGTCGAGTCACCTGTGACTCATAGAGACCCCAATCTTGTTGTCTCTGATACACCTACCCCCACCCATTACTCCAGTCACTGAATCAATCCATCTCATTGAGGATCTTCCTCTCTTGTGCCGTCCCTCCACCCTCCCAAGCATGATGTCCATCTCCAAGGACTGATTCCACCTTGCAACATGTCCAAAGTATGTCAGATGAAACTTCAGAATCCTTGCCTCCAAGGAGCAGCCTGGCTTCACTCTCTCCAGGACAAACTTGTTTAGTCTCCTAGCAGTGCATGGTACATTCAATATTCTTCTCCAGTACCACAGCTCAAAGGCATCAATTTTCCTATCATCCCTAGTCAATGTCCTGCTTTCTGATGCATAGCAAGTAATTGCAAAGACCTTGGCCTGTATTAGGCACATCTTAGTCTCCAGACTGACACTGTTGCTCTTCATTACCCTGGAGAGGTCTCTGATAGCATACTTTCCCAATTCAATTTGTCTTTTAATTTTCTGGCTGCTGGTACCAAGAGTGTTGATTGTAGAACCAAGCAAACTGAAGGCGGTGACAATCTCACTCTCTTCACCATCTATCATGATGCTGCCAATCAGCCCAGTGGTGAGAATCTTTGTTTTCTTGATGTTGAGCTTCACCCATATTGAAGGCTGCAGTCCTTGAACTTCTGCAGTAAGCACTTCAGGTCCTCCTCAGTTTCAGCAAGCAGGGTTGTATCATCTGCATAATGCAGATTGTTGGTGAATCTTCCTCCAAATCTGATGCCACACTTCTCCTCATAGAATCCAGTCTCCCAGATAATCTGTTCTGCATACAGATTGAAAAGGTAGGGAGATAGGACATATCCCTGGCACACACCCTTCCCAATTTTGAACCACACAATATTTCCTTGCTCAATTCTGACGACTGCCTCCTGGTCCAAGCATAGTTTTCACATAAGCACAATCAAGTATTAAGTATTCTTGGATTCCCGTTCTTTTCCAAGTCAGCCACAGTTGATTGTGATCTACAAAATTGTCACCACTGATCTGATCTATATAGATACCTTTAAAAGCCAAGAGTAATTTTGGGTGGCCTTTCTGTGCATAAAGAAGTCTTGACAGTACTATCACTAAGGTCTTCGTTGCTAACTGAAATATTGGTGATTCAACTCTACAAGATGCTTTTTGGGAGAAAACATAGCACTCTGCTTTTGTGAAGTTCACAACTATAGCTATTCTATAGGGCAGTTCTGCTCTGTCCTTAGAAAGTGGCCATGAGTTAGACACAACTAAACAGTGGCATTTTCTCTTCCTCCCTCTTCTTCTTTTTGTCCTCTATTCCCTGCTCTGATAATCCAGAGTCTGGTTTTATTCTGCAGCTTTTGTTGTTCAGTGCCATCAACTCAACTACAACTCACAGTGACCCCCGGACAAGAGATCTGAGACGTTCCCTCTCTTGCGCCATCCTCATCATCTCCCATATACTTCATACACTATGTGCCCAGTCTGTGTCTTTAATACTCTGTGCCGATCCATCTTGTTGAGGGTCTTCCCCCTATTTATTGTTGACACTCTACATTTCCAAGCATGAGTTCTTTTTTCCTAGAACTGGCCCTTCCTAACAACATGTCCAAAGCACATGAGGCAATGTTTCACCTTCTTGCTTCCAAGGAGCCCCCTGGTTGTACTTTAGAGAAGACATACTTACTTGTTCTTTTGACAGCCCATGGCATATTCAATGTTCTTTTCCAACATTACAACTAAGGCACCAATTCTTTGGTTATCCTTGTAGTTGTTGTGTACTGTTGAGAAGGAACTGACCTATAACTGACCCTCCAGCAGGTTTTCAGAGCCAGTAAATCACAAAGGAGGTGATTGCCCATCGTCTGGCAGCTGCAGTGCATAGCAAGTAATTGAAAAGTCCATGGTTTGGCTCACGCACATCTTAGTCTCTAATCCAACCTCATTGTTCAAGACTCTTGATTTCTTTGTGCAGGAGCTGCAGGTGCTGACGTGTCAGGAAGCATGAATGGCAATGGCAATTGTGGCAAAAATTGATTGGAGAGTTAGAGTTAAGTATAGACCAATAGGAATAAGTAGTTATAGGCCAATAGGAATAGGAAGTTATAGACCAATAGGAATAGATAGTTAACAACCAATAGGATTAGTCAAGTTAGTGGAGTAAGAACCAATAGAAATTAAGCATAGAAGCTATCGAGGTAAAGGGTATATAAGGGGCTGGGAGGAGGAAGGGCAGCGCCGCGGCCGCCATTTTACCACAATAAAAAAGCTTTCGAGTTGCAGCGAATCCCAGTGTCGTGTTTGTTGGAATCCCAGTGTCGTGTTTGTTGGAATCCCAGTGTCGTGTGCGCGTTCTTTTCATCCCGCCAGCGGGTTTGGAACGCAACATCTTTGCTGCTGGTACCAAAGATATCAAGTGTGGATCCAAGTAATAGGAAATCATTGAAACTTCAGTCATTTCTCCATCTAGCATGATGTTGTCCATTGCTCCAGTGGTGAGAATTTTAGTTTTCTTAAAGTTGAGCTATAACCCATATTGGAGGCTGTATTCCTTTTTCTTCTTCAGCAAGTTTTCAAGTCCTCTTTACTTAGAGTAAGCAACGTGTATCATTTGCATAACACAGATTGTTGATGAGTCTTCCTCTGGTCTTGATGCCCCATTCCTCTTCAGAAAGTCCTGCTTCTTGAGTGATTTGCTCACGCTATGATGATTAAATAGGATGCTCACCTTTCTTAATTTTAAACCACATAGTATTTATTCTCTTGCCCTATTTAGACAGTAGCTTCTAGGTATAGGTTTCACACAGAATACATCAAGTGTTCTGAGATTTCCATTCTTAATGTTGGCCATAATTTGTCCTGTCCTATACAGCCAAATGCCTTTTCATAGTCAATGAAAGAAATAGACAACTTTCTAATATTCTTTGATTTCCATTAAGATCTATCTTACTTCAGCAATTATATTCCTGCTTCCAAAGCCGCTTCTAGCTTGAACTTCTGGCATTTCTCTGTTAATATATAGTACTCGCCATTTTTTAAAAATAATCTTCAAGATTTTACTTGCTTGTGTTATTAGTGATGTTGTTCAATAATTTCCACATTCTTTTTGATCACCTTTGTTTGGAATGGGACCAGATCTGGGTCTCTTCCTGTCACTGGGCCAGGGAAGCTGCCTTCCAAAGTTCTTGACCTAGACTGGTGAGTATGTCCAGGGCTTCATCTTCCATAACAGGAAATAACAAACTCACATGCTTCCCCACCTTGTTAATTTGACACTCGTAACTTTTAATGCAACTCATCACCTCTGAGTTGCTTCCAATTCATAGCTGAGCTTCCAGCAGATTTTCAAAGTTCTAAGTCCCACAGGAGAAGATTGTTCCTCGTTCTCCCTTGGAGCGCTGGTGCCGTTGAACTTCCAGGAAAGCTCAGCCTAGGGTTCATTGTGTGGGAATAATGAAGTTCCCATGGAGTGTCACAAGAGCAAAAGGATCCATCTTGGAGGAAGTGTAGCCAACGGGTCCCTTAGAGCAAAGAATGGTAGAACTTCATCTCACATAGTTTAGCCATTTTGTCAGAAGGCACCATTCCCTGGAAGGACTTCATGTTGGGGAAAAGTGGAGGGTCAATGAGAGAGAAGAAGATCTGGAATGAAATGGGTTGACACAGTCACGGGAAATAAAGACTGAGCATAGTGCAGAGCCTGGCATAGGACAAGGCAAAGCTTCAGTGTGCTCTTCCTGTGGTCGTCTCGAGTTGCACTTGACTCCAGGTCATCTAACATAACATAAATTTCAATGGCAATTTTCATCAAATTCACCCTTCTGCATCGTGAAACATTTATATCACCAGTGTCATTTCATTATCGTTGTTTCCCATAGAAAGAGGAATCTCTTCACCAGGTCATCATATGAACTATCTGAAAAGAAAATAAATTTCTTTAAAAATGTGTGGGTGGGTGGGAGTGGGTAAGGGCAGAAAATATAGCAGAGAGATTAGGAGTGAGGATTGTGGAGCGCAGGTTCATATCTCAGCTCCACCACTGGTCGTGTGTGTGATGTTACTTCTGAAATAAGAATGATAACAATAGTGTCTACCTCAGAAAGTGGTGGTGAGCATTTCCTGTCATAATCCAGGTAAAAGGCTTAATATGGTGCCTAGGACCAGAGGAGAACCCAAATCATCCCTGTGGGGGTCTTCATTGCTCCCCTACATGTAATCAACCCTCAGGCTCCACACCGGCAACAGCTTACTGGGTGTCTGGTGTGACCAACACTTCTTTCAATGGTTATTTGTGAGGATGAAATAGGAGATCAGATGCCAAGCCAGAATTTGGCAAACAGAAGGCCCTCAGTAAATATCAATACCTGGTAATTTTTTCTCCTAAGCTGCCTTTCTAATTCTTCTTCAAGCACTCAGCACACCCACACGCTGTAACTCAGGGATCAATGAGCAGCAAGGTTGTTCATTCAAATATCTTCTTCGTTATTATTTCCTCTTGGCAATGAGCACCGCCCTTTCTGAGTTCCATCCTTCTGCAGTTCTCTATCTGAGTCTCACAGAAGTCTGGCGAGAGAATGCAAATTTCACTTAGGACCCAGGAGCCCAGTTGTTCCTCAGTATGCAAGCGGACAAAAATGGTAATAGCTGGCTTATGGCTCTTTGAGGTTTTCTGAAGTGGCTAGTTTTTATTTCTAGCTCATAAGCTCACTGAGGTTTGCTGCATTCAAAGTCCAGATAATGGCCTGCCAGTACTTACTAGAAGAGCTACCCCTTCTGTTATCTGTGCAGCGTCAGGAGGCTTATTTTAAGGCTGAATATGTACTAAAATTATTCCCCCAAGTCTGAAATGGGGCTGGCCTTAGGAATGCATTTTCCTTAACTTTGAACCTTCGGTAATTGCTGAAACTGGTGGTTTAATATAAAAATAGCTGCCCTTCTGCTCCTGTCTTGTTGAATGCTGCCTCCTTCTAAGTAGAGTAGTTCAAACATTTTGTGGACAATACCTGTGGAGCCCTAGGGATGAGAAGGCAAATTATATACCATAGTGTGTTCATTTAACCTTGCCTTAACACATAGGCTTGTGTTATATGCTAATATATTAAAAAATCTCCTTGCTGAACCATGAAACAGAGAACATTTTTTGGCTTACACAATTCCCAAGGACCTCAGAAGAAGCTTCCCTAGTCAGATGGGCAGTCAGATGGGCAGAATGGAAGCTGCTTTGAAAGTGGGGCATGACTCCTGTTTGTTTCTACATGGAGATAATGGAATAGATGCATCATTAAATCCTATAGCTAGCTTCTCAGTTTCCCATTTCTAACTCAGAGCTTGTTCTTTTACCTACATATTTTATATCATGGTTGAAGAACTAACTCAAGATCATTTCTTTAGAAGAGAAGGGAAATGGGGAAAAATTCACTGTGGTTGTTCTATAAACTTGTCACCATTCCAGCTAAATTCATATACTTTGGATATTTCTGGTTATTAATTTGTAAAAATAGGCTTGTGTTCCCGTAAGTATGAACGAAGTACACTCCCCTTTTCTATTCTATGGCAGGGAGCGAGAGCCAGCTGCTTGTTAGACACTCTTTCAGGTGATCAATCTGGGTGACTCCTCTTGGGCTTTCAGATCGTCTTCCTGTCTCCTGCCTCCGCAGAGTCCCTGCCTTGGCCTCTAGTTTTACCCTCACTTGCAGGACTGGACAATATGACCTTGTAGGTGTCCACTTCCTAGGTTGGTTCTCCCACCTAGTCTCTGACTCAGACTCCATTAGAGGGACCTGTTCCTTTCTCTGGGTTGTGGCCTCACTTTCTCTAACAAATTACATCTACTTTCACCTCCAAGGAAAAAAAAGGAGTCATAGCTGAGCCTCTACATCTTGTGGTTCCTAACCTCTACACTATAATAGACAAAGTGCTAGTCTATAGGCCTTTTATTGTAAGAACCACCTTCCCTCTGTAACTTGATTTGTGCCACTATTAGAACCTCTACTCGGAATATTATGGCTTTTTAATTTTTGACTCATGTACTTTTAACTTTTTAGCTAAATTTGTGTCTTCTAGGCTGCAACACTTCCATGATACATCTTCAAGGATATGAACATGTACGGCTAAGCACAATTGATAACAGTGCATCTAAATTCCAAAATCAATCTCCATAATAGTCTATGTGTTTCCTCCTGCCAAGGGGGCCCTTTAGAGTAGTGAGAGAAGATCTTCACCCTGAAACCCACAGTGTCCCTTTTCAGCAGGAAGTAGCTAAGAGAATACACCATCCCCTTTTTCTTATGAATCAGGGTGAAGTCTCTCTCAGGGAGGAGTGATAGGGAATGGCAAAGGACACAGTGACAAAGGAGATTAATCAGAACTGGCTTTGACAAGCACTGTGGCAATTGGACAATTAAAACAGACATTTGGTGGGGGGGGAAGAAGAACGAACTGGGGAGGAGGGTGGAGAAAACAGTGCAACAATGAATGAATGAAAACCCAAAATCTCTGTAAATGTTCATTAAAACTAATAAAATTTAATAATATTAAAAAAGAGAAAAACAAAATAGATAAAAAAGGAGTGTAGATTCCAGAGCTCCCCTGTGTGTAATTAAGTCTCGACCGCTTCTTGCCTGTGACATTGAAAAAATTCCTTAAGTATACTTGTTATGAGATACAAAGTCTTGAGTATTAGATTTTTTCATGTAAAGCATTTCAACTGCACTTGGCCTATAGCGTACATTCAGTAAATGCAAGGATTTCTAGTAATATCATCAAATTAATATTGCTGTTCATATTGCTTTTCATATCCTCTCCCTGATAGTAGATCATAGCTAGGCATCTACATTTCTTATTAATCCATTTACTCACTTATCAAAAGTGTATTAAGCTCTCTGTGCTAGGTGGTTTGTCCCAGTTGTTTGAAATACAGTAATAAGCACAGTAGAAACTGCTCATGTCATGAAGCTTATATTCTACTGGGAGAAACAATCAGTAAACGATGCACTCAATACATGTGGTAAGGAGCTGTGTTACCAATACAAAGGCACATTGTTCAAATCTACAGCTGCTCCTTGGGGAAAGACGGGTAATCTCGTCTCACGTGATTTGCAGCCTCGTACAACCTGCTTGGGGTGGGGGGTCAGGTATCAGCTGGATCTGACTTGATAGCACATGGCAGCAATAGTTAAATACATTATATTAGAGGGGGAAAGGAGCAGAGAAAGGAAAATTGGCAGTGTTGGTGAGCACTGTGTTGTTTTGACGATGTTTCAAGAAGATGGCATTGGAATAGCAGCTAGCCAAGTGTCTATTTAAAAGAGCAAACCCCAAAACCAGTTGCCATTATGTTCGTTCTGACTCATATGGACCCCAAGACACCTTTGGTGTCATAATAGAACAGTGCTTCATACGATTTTCAGAAAGTAGAATCAGTACAGTCTTTTATCTTCCAACGTTTTGGTTACCTGTCCTGACTAGAGACTTTGATGTGGTTCTCTGGAGGAAGAGCACCCCAGGAAGAGGCACCAGTTGATGCAAAGGTCTTTTAGGGTGAGAACGCCCTGCATGCATGAAGTCAACAAGGAGATTTTAATCTGAGTGGAAAGTGGGTCCCTTTGCAGCTTTCAAGCAAAAGAGACTGTTGTTGTTCCACGTTGCCAGCAGAAATATCCACAGATAGGACTGGGAAGCGTAGGAGCTTTTACTCAGATAATTTTACTTTCTTCTCCTAGACTTCATCCTTTCTAAAAGCCAAGCACCTTCACCAGGTTTTGCCTTCCTCATGGAATTATGTCGTGAGAACGTCCTTGTTATAGCTTCACACTTCTGATGAAAACAAGCCGTGCTGTTGCTGTTAGGTGCCGTCAAGTCGATCCAGATTCATGTTACTCTACAGTCCAAAGAGAAGATCCCCAGGTTTTCCTCTGAAGCCACTGGTTGAGCTCAAACCCCTATTTTGGTGAGGAGTTGACTGTTCAACCTTTATGTCAACAAAGAAATCACACTTTGTGAATTTGTTGAATGTGACTGCCTCTGGGAATAATCAGCTGAACCAAACGGTACTTGGTAGAGTCAATTTTATATGCACAGCGATGGAGAGGCTATTAATGAGATGGTTTCTGAGGTAATGAGCACAGGATTCCTTTATCTATTTTCCTTTATGTTCCAAATATGTCTTGAAAATGTTTAGACTCTTGTCTTGAGTTGATCTGATGGTGTGTGAGATCATGTTTCAAACAGATGACTTCCTCTAGAGCAGATAGCCCCTTAATCTAGTGTGTGGCAATATAGTAATAGATTCAATCAAAATTTAATTAGGTTGACTTGGGTTTTTTCTCTTAGTTTTCAGTTTACTAAGCTCTGGGAATTTTTGCTTAGTTTCATGAAAACTCAGAGATGATTAGAACAGTGAACAGTCTCAGTGAAAGCATTCTGTTAAACTCTATTTCTCAGTGGAAAAGAAGGCTAATCAGATAAACTATGCGCTATAAATAACACCACCGGTGCTTTTCAATGACATTTCTTTATCATTCAATATATCAAATAATGCTACTTGACACAGGGGCTAAATTTAATGACTTCACATTATTGAAAGATTAGGAATATTGCATGCTTAGGTTAACTTCTGTGGGAAGTATCTCCTGGGAGTATCTGTTTTTGTTGTTGGGTGAGTAGGCTATCTGGTTTGAATTTATTATTTTCCAACATGGTTTCCTATTTACTACCATTAATACAATATTGGTTACTAGAAAGACAATAAGAGGGGGAGCTCTGGTGGCCTAGTGGCAAGGAGCTGCAACTACAATCCCAGAGGCGCACGGTTCTAATCCACCAGATGCTCTGCCGGGGAAGGAGGGTCAGTCTCCTCCTGTACCAGTCAGATCTGATTTGACGGTACACTCACACAAAAATAATACAATTTTAAAAAATAATAAAAAATATTTTAAAAAAAAGAAAGACCATAAGAAATCACAGATGTTCATTGCAGGCTGGGATAAGTTTGCAAATTAGTATAGCGGTCTCCTCCATGGTCTCTCTCTCTCTCTCTCCACAATGTATCGCAGTAGTTAACATTTTCAGAGGAGATCCAGAAACGTAAATGAATTGATAAGAGCTCCAATGACAGGTGACACTCAGCCACACAAACTGAATCCACCGGCTGCTCCGTAGAAGACTGGAAATCTCATCCCATAAGATGTACTGCCTCTGAATACCCACTGGAGGGTCAGCTATATGTTGGTCTGACTTGATGGTACATAACAACAATAAGTTAGAGGGAGAACCAGATAGTTTGTAGTTACAGAAATGGATCGGGTTCCCACATCAGGTTTTCATGCCTCTCAGTAACCTGGAGAGAACAGCCTTCTCTAAATGGATTGCCCATTTATCTACCAACTCCTCTGTGTAAGAACAAGAGGGCTGGTTTGCTAGATCTTTTTTATTTTATATGGGGGTGGGAAATCCTGTTTCTATGTGCCAAATTTTCTAGTTTTTAAATACTGATCATGTGATTTTTTTAAGAAGAGAGCTGTCCACTTAGGAGGACACCGGAAGGGCCGACCAGAACACGCCTGCAGTCCAGATGCAGTCCACTGGCTGAATCTTTGCTGCATCTTGACAGTGGAGGTAAAGCAGAGGAACCCTTTATAAATGAGGCTGCATTTCAGAAGTTTTATTCCTCACTGCCTTGTGGCTAGAAGCTCTTTCACAAGTAGCTTTTGTCAGATGCAGCTTTCTATTATGATTATTAGAAAAATGGCTGTTACTAGAGTGATTTATTATAATTCTTATAAAGGTGAGAGAATACAGCCTGGTGTACACCATTCTTGATTTTAAACCATGCAATATCCCTTTCTTCTGTTTGTATGACTGCTTCTTGGATTATATGCAGGTTTCTAAGGAGCACAATTAGGTGTTCTGGAATTCCTATTCGTTGCAATGCAGTTCAGAAATCTGAGACACTGAGAAATTAAGTAGACTACTCAGAGTCAGAACAGTAAGGGAATAGAAAATCTGAGATTAAAATGAAAGTTTATTACTCTGATTGCTATCTTTATATGCCAGGTTATGAGATTGCAGGTTGAATTCCACCACAAGAAACATACACATATGATAACATCTTATTGAGAAGTTAAACTATATGCATAACATCGTTTGGAAAGACATGGTAGGATAAAAGAACTTCAAAGTAAAAATATGTGCATGTGTTTTTTTTCCAAATAAACTTTGAACTATATTATGTAGAATGAATATGATTTTTAATTTTATTTCTTGTTCTAGAACCATGTTAAAGAAATGAAGATAGGCGAGCTCTGGTGGCCTAGCGGCAAGGAGCTGCACTGCAATCCCAGAGGTGCATGGTTCAAATCCACCAGATGCTCTGCTGAAGAGGGAGGGACAATCTCCTCCTGTACCAGTCAGATCTGATTTGATGGTACACAAACACACACAGACAAATTAAACAAACAAATAAATAAATAAATAACACATAAAACTCCAGTTAATATAACTTTTAATTATATAATTTTTGCTTGCCTAAACTCAACACAGAACTGATTTCATAAATATCCTCTAATTTTATTTTGCTTTTCTAGGTTGACTTAATCACATTAGTCTGTTTTGCTTATAGAAAAATGCTTAATTTTACTACAAGCGGAAGTGAAATATAGTAAAAATTATTTGTGATGTAATTTAAAAATATACTGGAAAACATTTAAGTCAGAACACTGAGAGCTAGTGCTTAAATGCTTCATTAGAAACAGACTCCGCCCTCTAGAAGTTATGAAAATCTTTAGGTAGTCATGGGAAACCTCTTACCCAGAATTAACATCTACCCAGAGGGAAGCAGCCTGTTATAAAAGCAGGTTTTTATTGATATAGTAATTATTTCAAAGTGGGAGGTGGAAGATACTATTTCAAAAATCTACTTCGTTTGGCTAATTCTGAAAGAGAATTATCTATCTTAAGACCAAAAAGATAAAATAAGAATGACACCATCATCATAATTATCATTCATTGCTGTCTAGTTGGAATCGACTCATAGATGACCCACCAATATGTTTTCAGAGGCTGTAAATCATGAGAGGAGATTGAACACCTTTTCCCCTTGGAACAGGTGGGTGGTGGATTTGAACTGCCTGCCTTGAGATGGCAGTCCAACCCCTTATCCATTAAGCCACAAGAATGACAACAGTATTACACAACTGTCACTTCCAGCTCCCTTATGATTGCATTTTTTACATGTATTTTGAAGACATTTGTACTTTTCCTATGTGTTTATATTCTCACAGTGTGAAATCTTTGTGATGTAGATTGGGTGTAGGACTAGAGGTTAAGAAAAAGGGATATACTTCCACCAATGCCCAGAATCAATCTCTGTCTCTCTCTCTCTCTTGCTCTCTCACACACACACACACACACACACACACACACACACACACACACACTCTAATGTGATATGGTAAAAGTACTTAAAGAAGCAGTGAAGGAAACTCAGGAAGGAAATCCAAAATAGAGGAATATAATTTCAATAAGAATGTTGGATAAATAAAATAGTAAAAAAATTCTATAAACATATAAAAAAGCAAGGCAGACGTGAGCACAGGTATAGCAAGGCTTGGAGAAAGCAGTCAGTGAGCTCTTTGCCATGTTTGCCCTGCTGGATCACAACGCACGGGGATGGGGAGAGCTTCAGAAATATTTCAAGGGGAGTAACAGAAATGGTTAACAATGAGCAACATGACTTCCGAGAGAATATCGTATGTGGGAGAACTCTGAAGGAAGAAGACTGAAGCACAAACAGTAATGATCTTCCCACGTTTGATGGCTACTCAGACGAAGCTCTTGTTTCTTTCTACTTTCCCTGGCTAAGCTTCAGCTCTTTGTTTCTGCGGTGAAGATGTGCTGAATCTCAAAGATGAGAGTTTGGCTTCGATTGAAGGGAAGAAATTTCAGATGTCGAGAAGCGTTCAGTGGGTTAAGACAAAAGGTGCTACAGAATTTCTTGCCAGAAGATCTGTGTGAAAACAGGTTTCCGCCCTGGCAGGCCGCCATGGCTTAAGGCTTAGGACATCTCTCAAAGTTGTTTCTCCTTCTGACTCGACAACTCTGGGCTCTCAGACATAACACCCCAGGATGGGGAAAATCAACAACTTACAAAACAGAAAGTGACTCTAGACTCAATATTGTTCCATGTATTCTTTATTCCCATATGGATTCCTGAGAAATCTTTTTAATCTGCTCTGGTGGTGGTCTTTGCGTTGCTGTACAGAGGTAACTCATGGTTGCTGTGATGCTGAAGCCTGTGACAGTGATGTGCCAATCGTGGTAATGGGTGCCCATGATGGACAGTGTTGGCTGGAGCTTCCCGACTAAATCAAGCCTCGAAGCAGGAGCGGCATCCACTTCCAAAATGGCTTGCCTCCGGAAACTCTATGTACGAACAGTGCTCAGGCTGTTCGTTCATAGGGTCGCTATGAGTCGTCTACGACTCGACGGCGTTAAACAACAACAAACAACTGGTGGTGCCGTGTGATGAAACCACCAGTTACTTCACGGGAGAATGATGACAGTCTGGTTCTGCAAAGATTTTGTCTTGTAAGTCTCCTGGGGCAGTCTCACTCTGTCCTATTAGGGTCGCTATGACTTAGAATCAACTCAGTGGCAGTGGATCTGGAGTTTTAGAAACTTTATTACAACTCCACCCCTCAAGCTGCTCAATTCCGACGGACTTTTATTACCACATCCTCAAAACCTCACTGGCGTCGAGTTGGCATCAATTCTTAGCTGACCCTCCAGTGGGTTTCCAGAAGCTGTAAAATGCATGGGAGACTGCCCATCTTTCTCTGGTGGAACAGCTGGTGGATTCGACTGGCAGCCTTTGGGTTGGCAGTGCAACTCTCTATCCCCCAGGCCACCAGAGCTCCTTTAACGCCACATAAATATTGTAGTGGCCCCATGTTGCTAGGTCCCATTGAGTACAATTCAGTGACGCCATCCATGGACAACAGGCCTGCATCTTGTCCTTTCCTGTGCCACCTCATCATCTTGGATACACTAGTGTCCACTGCTACAGTCATGATATTAATCTCGTGGGGGGATGTATTTCTCTGTCGTGGACCTTTCACCTTTCCAAACATAACATCCCTTTCCATGGACCAGCCTCTCCCAGCAATATGTCCATGAGAGATGCAGCGTCATCACGCTTACCTTCAAAGAGCACTGTGGCTGTACCCTATCCGAGGCATATTCTTTTGGCAGGTCAGGGGTTGGCAGGATTTTTTCCAATACTAAAACTCAAAGGCATCAATTCTTCTTCAGTCATCATTAATAACTACCCACCTCTCACATGCAAAGCAAGTGATGGAAGAGATCATGGCTTGAATTAGGTGCACATTAGTCTTCAAACTGACATTTGTGCCCCTCAGTAATTTGGAGAGGCCCTTGACAGTGAACTTGCCCAAGCAATGTGTTTCCTTATCTCCTGACTGCTGGCACCAAGGGTGTAGACTGTATCTGCGTAAGATGAAATACTTGACAGTTTCAATCTTTCCTGCATCTCTGATGAGGTGCAATGGTAAGATCCTTTGTTTTCTTGATGTTGAGATGTAATCCATATAGAGGACCACCAATCATTGTTTATATCTAAGATTTTTTAAAATAAACAGGTTTCCCAAGATCCAATTCTTGCCCCCTGGGTCAATTACCCCACTGAGAATGCATGCCTTCAATTAAAAAAAACCCAGGGATCTGAAGGTCAGATCACTGAGGACTGGGAGCCTGAGATTTTAAAAAGGATCATTTATGTTTCAAGTCTGATTCCAGGGACAGGGCAGTTCTCCTGATAGCAGGCTTCTGTCTTGCTCATACACGGAATCTTGCTGCTCCGTTTCCTCTTTACAGAACAGAAAGGTAGGAGGAATCCTCTGTCACTGCTTTCTCATCTAAATGATTTTCATTTTGGGAGGGTGGCAGACCCTGGACTTTCCTGAGAATAACAGAGCAGGAGTAAACATATGCATAGCTTCTCATGCTCTATCACATTGTATTGGATCTCAGAGCTTTAAAGTCAAGGAGGAAAATTAGTAATGAATGGAGCAGGTATAGTATACCTGGATCTATGGCTCAATCTTGACATCACAAAGAGAAACAAGTAGGCTTTAGGTACCCTTTGATGTAATATAGGGCCTTCTGGGGGCCTAGTGGGTAGGAAGTCACGTTGTCCACCCATTAATACGTGGTTCGAATCCATCAGCTGCTCCTTGGGAGAAATGTGCTGTCAAGAAATTTATAGCCTCTGAAAATCCACTGGGGGACCACCTATGGGTTTGTTCTTACTTTACAGCAATGAGTCTATACTTGATGTGATAAAGAATAAAATAATATCACTTACATGCCCAAAAAGGTTTTAATATGAATTTAATCATGAAGAATCAGTCAAGAAAAGTAAATACAGATTGCAGACATTGTACAGACACATTGACCTGAACTGTTTTAATAATGCCAGGGTTGTGAAAGACACACATACACACAGCAGGATAACTCCGATTAAAGGAAAGTAAAAGTATCGACAACTAAATGCATCATGTAGTCTTGACTTCATCCTGGATTTTTTTTTTTTAATAAAAGGTATCAAGAAAATTTGGGGAATACTTTGGAAAATTTGCATATGCCTTATCTATATGAAGTAGAGATAGATAGTTGTTCATTTCTTGTGGGGATGACAAGATTGCAGTTGGGTGGGAAAATGTTCTTATTTTTAGGAGAAACATGATGCATTTATTTCAACGTTTCATCTTGTCTGAAACTTACTGTCAAATGAGTCAACAATAAGAATATATATGTATGCAGAGAAAGAGAAAATGTAGGAGATGCTAACAACTGGTGCATTTAAGGCAAAGGGTGTTCACTGTAACTCTTTCAACCCTGAAATTCCAGCATTCTCCCAAAAATTCTCCCCAGAGAGTAGAAGAAGACAGGAGAGAGGAGCATGGGGCTGAAACTGATTTCAGCTGAGCTAAGAGTAGCCCCGAGAAGTGAGGCAGCAACTATCACACAATCAGTACAGAGAAAAACTGCCCGAAGCTATTTTCTTTAGAATTTGCCAAACAAAGTTCTGTGAGGATAGGAATACCCTGTAATTAAAAGTGGGGGCAGTTTGCCGTGACCTACCCTAGAAGAGTTGATTAGTGCAATTAGCAACAGAGGAGGAGGAAAACACCCAGCACTAAAAACCAAACAAAACCAAAGGATTTTTAAAGCTATTATGTGGAAGTCATATACACAGTTAACAGAAAATAACCTTAAAAAGTATGAATAGCAAATGTCTTCAGATGTCAACCTCCTACCTGATAAAGCTTTATGGAAATGTGGGGAAATAGTCAATTTTTTTTTTTAATGTCAAAAGACTGTGGTTAGTTTTGTACAGTACAGAGCAACTCTGAGGCCAAGGACCTGTGTCACCATTTCTCTGTCCCACTTGTCCTGCTTTCCCACATGACACTATTGCGTTGCACAGCCTGGGATATTAAAGGCTCTTTCTCGGTCCTCTGTGCTCAGGCTCCTTAAAACAGGCAAATAGTCTTTAAGCCAGAAATGATGCTGAGAAAAATCTTTGCCTGTCTTGACCTCTCAGAATTACTTAGTTACTTATAACTTCAAATTACTTAGAGTTATACTTTAAGTCTGAGTTACTTAGAAAGCCAAAAAGACAGCCTGTTTGTTGCTGATCAACATAGAAAGAGTGTCATGGTCTTTCTGAGATCCACATCCAGGGCTGGTCTGCTGAGTTAGGTCAATGCACACAGGCAACCCTTTCTTTGTGTAGACAAATGTTTCATGCTTTTCCCAGGCCTCTCTTTGCAGCCACAAAAGGCTTCAATTCATTATGTAGAATAAAACACAACCAGACACGTTGAGTTATTCTTTAATAGTTATTACATTAAAATAACACTAATACAATCCAATCTACTTCCCTCCACCGACTGACAGCTGGTTAAATTCAAGCCATCACTTGAAGCATTACCACCCGTATCATGGGCTGTCAGGACCACCACGATTTGGGGAATGAAATAGAGAAGGCAGCATTTCATCAATCAAAAGTCCACCGAGGTTTCAAAAGGCAGGAGAGGGCACAGAAGGCTTTCTTTTGAGAATGCGTGGAATAGAGAGCTTACCAAGGGGAGAAGAAGAATGTGAGCTCCTGTTCCGCTGCTACGTCAGTGACTGTGGCATGACTGTTGTGCAGAGGCCTGTCTGTTACACAGGGGAACACAGATGAGGCAGCAAGGGCCGAGGGCACATCGTCTGGGTTAGAAGCTCAAAGCTCAAACCGGCAGGCTGATTGTTTGATCTACATGCACTAAATAACCAGGTGTCTGTCTTCCCCTACCCTCCACTCACATTTTATCATTAGGTAGAGATCTCTGTGACTCTCGGTGTTAGAACAAAGCGCTACACTGATGAGGCTCAGGCCTTGCAAGACCACTCTTGTTCCTTAGGAACTTGTGTTTTTAAATCTCTGAGGAATAGGGGTTAAAAAAAAAAATCTTAACTAGAAGAACAAGGAATAAAGGTGGTTATAAAAAAAAAAAACCACATCCCATTCACCTGAACTGGGTAACGTCTCAGCCTGACACGAGGTTACCAGCATCTTCCCTGTGACTAACGTTTTGGGCAAGGCCCACCCTGATGTGGAGTGGTCCCTGGTGGCCCTGAAGGAAATGATGTTAGAGCTGAGGGTGATACAGCTCCCAGTCCTGCACCCTCTCAACCACAGGATCCCAACAGGAGCTTGAAGAGACAACAAGGCAGATGTGTAACAAAAAACCTTGCTGCACATCCAGAGTTCCCAATTCATTAGGGACTTAGCGAACCAATTACAGAAGAGACACCCAGTCCATAAGATAGTGGGAAAGCCCAGATCAGCATCTTAGTCTCAAAACCTGAATTCCATTACAGAGGGGGCGGCAGGTCACAGGTGCACGTGGGAACTGCAGCTGCTTCCTCCTGGGGGAGCCCCGTCAGGAGGGTTCTGGAGGTGCTTGGCTGGCCTCCACGCCGGGCTGGCCTTCGGAACAGGTCTCGGCTAGCAGCACTCAGAGGGTTAGGAGCACACGAGGTGAGTGGGAGCCACCACTCGGGAGTCACCGCTGGTCCCCAGCTCTACCGCGCCTGGCCTCCTGCCCTCTCCGGCCTCCCCCACGGGACCGCCTTCCTCTTCCCTCCCAGCGTGAGCTGGAGCCTCAGTGACACATCCTGCTCGTCATCTCCTTCTGGAAAACAAGGGCAGAAGAATGTTAGGAGGGACTCTCTGCGGGGCCATTGCGTAGGAGGAGCGGGGTGGCTCTTAAACAAGAGGCGTAAAGTGTGACGACTTCAGCACACAGGTGGGTTCAGCCGGCAAGTCTGCATGTTTCACACGAAGGCAAGGTTTTAAAATTTGACTGCTTGATGGGGAAAAAACCCTGCAAACATCTGGCTTTTTCTGAAAAACTGCACGATGTAGAAGCACCGAGCAGCTGCGTTGAGGAAAGCTTGTCACCTGGAGATGGACAATACAGGACAAGCTACGCCCAACTATCACATGTACCGTTTACACATTCTCATGGGCAAGGCCATCTGTATTTCTTTTTTTTTTTCTTTTTTTTTTTATTTTAATCTTAATGAAAGTTTACGGAGACTTAGGGTTTCTAGTCATTCATGGTTGCACTTTTCTCCCTACCCACCCTCTCCCCACCAATTCACTCTTCTTGAAAAGAAAAATTCTTTCCTTTTTATACAATTCCTCCCCCCAAGTCCACTCCACTGTGTAGCCTTCACTCTGGACTTCTATAATGACAAAAATACCCACTCATATGTCCCTTTTAAACAGTTCTCTTCCTCATCTGTTTCAATGCAATATACATCATGCCTCCCCTCCTTTTCTGTCTTCCCTCAACCCTGATGTCAGTCCTGTTTTATAACAGTGGCACTATGCAGTATTTGTCCTTTTGTGACTGAGATATTTCACTCGGCATAATGTCCTCCAGGGTCATCCATTTTGAATAATTATTTCATCAGTTCCTTGTTTTTCAATGCTGCATAGTATTCCATTGTGTGAATATACCAGAGCTTCTCTATCATTTGTTGATGGGCACTTGGGCCATTTCCAGCTCTTTGCTATTGCAAACAAAGCTACAATACGCATGGGTGTGCATATATATGTTTGGGTGGCAGTTGTGGTTTCTTTAGGGTAAATTCCAAGATGTGGAATTGCTGGGTCAAATGGTATTTCTATTTGCAACTTTTTGAGAAAGCGCCATACAGCCTTCCATAGTGGTATTTCCACTCTGTATTCCACTCGGTATATTACACATGTGTATTTCTTAGGGCATCATTTCTCTCTACCTACATTTACATGAAAGGCAGGGGGACAGAAGGGTAGCATACCTGGGCACCACTCAAGAAAACAGGAAACCATTTCTTAGTGGAAATGAAGACTATCTAGCCAGGTGCTCTGGTGGCCTAGTGGCAGGAAGCTGCACTGAAATCCCAGAGGTGCATGGTTCAAATCCACCAGATGTTCTGCTGGAGAAGGAGGGACAATCTCCTCCTGTTCCAGTCAGATCAGATTTGATGGTACACGCACACAAATAATAATAAAATTTAAAAACAAAAAACAGAGAGAGAGAGAGAGAGAGAAACTATGTTTCAGAAGAACAGATGGGATTTACTGAAGAATACTGGATTAGTCTAAAAGATCCAGGGCCTGTGGTCTCCTCAGCATACTATAAGGGAAAGGGGAAAGATTCCATGTGAAATCTGTGCATATGAACTTTGTATGTAAAACATTTTAAAAATAATTTTAAAAACAAACAAGAGAAAACCAAAACTTTACTAGCATGTTCTTAAAATTCCCATCTGGAAAGAACCAGTGAAATGATAGTGAAAAGATGGGTCACCACCTAAGCACTGTTCAATAGGAGTCATCAAAGTCCAGATCTTACCATTGGGTGGCACCAGTGAGCCAGTGAAGAAACAATTTGGGACTTAAGAAAGCCCATATCTTACCATTGGGTGGCACCAGTGAGCAAGTTAACAACTTGGTTGGGGGTGGAGGGGGACAACCCTAATACAAACCACAAAAAAGAGGAGGGAATACTGGGTTCCAGGGCCTTCCTGATCAGCACAAGCTCTGACACTCGTCTTCGCATCTAGCAGGGCCAAACACACGCCCTTCTCTCCCGGGCAGTGGACTAAGTTCAGCCAGGGTCTCTTGAAGGCCCTGTTTGCCACGGCAGAACAAAGGATGCTGCAATACAGATAGGTCGCTTCGGAACACCAAACCCTCTCTCTCACTGCTGTCTACATGAACCGACTGATAGCTGACCCTCCAGCGGGTTTCCAAGGCTAAAAATCGCAGAAGTGATCAATCCTCCTTCTTTCTCCTGTGGAGCCACCCGAAGAGTTGAACTGCTAAGAGGCAGACACCACTTCTGGGTTAGTCCAACTCCCTAAAGATGATGCTACCAAAAGAACGCCAGACGAGACTTGAAATCTTTCTCCGAGGTGATGAGAACTGTGTACAAACTCTCATAAAGACTGTATATGACGATGCCTTGTGGTGGTGGTGGTGGTGGTGGTGTGCCGTGGAGTCAGAATCGACCCATCGCTGACCCTTCAGTGGGTTTTCAGAGTCAGTTAATTGCACAGGAGACTGCCCTTCCATCTCCTGCAATTTTAAATGTAAGCTTGAGAGCAAGGTAAAGTCTTGGTTGTAGTTGGTATTATTTACCAGTTTACTATTCAAAATATACACTCATTGCTGTGGAGTCAGAACCGACTCACAGCTGACCCTTCAGTTCTTCGAGGCTGTAAACAGCACGGGTGGAGACCACTGTGGGTAGGTTAGAAAAGGCAGAAAGACAACCTTGAATTGAACAACTCCCTACATAGTGACTACACCACCACCAGGGCTCCCTAGTTACGTGTGTGTGTGTGTGTGTGTGTGTGTGTGTGTGTGTAGCAGTTAGTAGATTCGAACCACATGCCTTTGGGTTGGTAGCATAGCTCCTTACAACCTGGCCACTTGTTCCTTCATAGTCAGGTGGAAAAGATTTCCTATTATCTAGCAGAATCTGGCAAATACAGGCTGACATAACAGCTCCACAGCCCTCTGTTCACCTCCTGTTGAACCCTCCCACTCACACTACACTGCCCAGGCCAACTGGACTTCTCCCATCTCTCAGAGACTATAGTTTCTAACTGGTTGCTTCTTTAATCTGGCAAATGCTTTCTCCTGTTCTCTGTCGGGCCAAATTTGACATGTTCCAAGAACCAACTTTCACCTCCCAGAGTAGGTGAAATGGCAAAGTAGACGTAAATAGTTTGTTCTCTTGGCAGTCTATGGTATGTTGTTCAATACTCTTCTCCAACATCACAACTCCAAGGCATCAATTCTTCTTTTGTAATCTTTAGTTATTATCTAGCTCTCAGATGCATGGCAAGCAATTGAGAGGACTAGAACTTGGATCAGGCACACCTTAGTCTTTAGAGTAACACTGTTGCTCTTTATCACTCTGAAGAATCCCTTGACAGAAGATTTTCCTAGTGCAACTCGTTTTTTCTTTTCTTCACTGCTGGTACTAAGGGTGATTTCCTCAGTGATGTGGATCTAAGCAAGATGAAATAATTAACAATCTCAATCTTTTCTCTCTTTGCTGGCTATTACTGTGGTGGTAAGAATTTTTATGTTGAGATGCAATCTATATTGAAAGTTGTAGTTGATCTTCTGCAGCAAGTACTACAAGCCCTCCTGTTACAGCAATCAAGGTGGTAGTGAAGGATATTTTCTTTAAGTTACAGAACAGTATAATTGGTTTGATGCAACTATTTAAAAACAACAACTTGCCAACAAACTAAATGAGTTCAAGTTTAGAAAAATAAAGTTTCTACTTCTGATTTTCCCTTTCTGTGCATTTTCTACTTTTTTAGCTGTTTGAAGATTCATTTTATATATATATATATATATATAAAAATGAATATTTCTAATCAGTAATGAGTTTCAGTCATTTTAAAAATTAAAAAACTACATGGAGACTTTAAATAAAAATCATACTTAGTTTTAGAAAATGATGCAAAGACGACCTTTGCCTAGTTTTGTGAAGCCTATAGATGAAATCTTTATCTTTTTGCACAACAATTGCAAGTCGTAGGCCAGAGAAAGCCATCAAAGAGTGTCACTCTTCATGATGGGCTACCTTCACCACAATCAATGGCATGGCGACACTCACAATCAATGGCATGGCGACACTCTAGTTACCGCCCCCACGCTGGGAGTGGTCCCAGTGTTCCCTTGGTTGGCAGTGCTGGGGGCAGGCGGTGTTTAACTGCAGCCTGGAGTATGAAGACAACCTCTGGCTGGGCTCTGGCCCTAACACCAAAGCTCTCTAGCTGGGAACAATTTCATTCCAGAAAGCGAGGTGAGGCCCTCTCGGGGCAGCAAGCCAGGCCAGAAAGCTGGCTTCCTTCAGTGCCTTTTAGCCCACAAATTCCATTCCTGAGAGACTTTAAAACCACCAGCTTAAATCCGTTTATTCATTCATTTCTTTTTATATTGGCTATTCCCTGCCCTGGCCACTTGTGTGTAGACTGAGAACACAGACCATCTTGAAAATTCTGCTTTCTCTCGTGGGTCTTCCCCTCTTCCCTTTTCCATTCCAAACAGCTGGGTTGGTGAGAATAGTGCCAACAATTCTCCCAGAACCATCGCACCCGCCCCCAGAGCCCTCAGGCCTGCCAATCTCATTTTGTACAGAAAGGATTTCTTCCTCAGTGACAGGCAACTGGTTTGTTATTCCCTAATCTCATCATCCAACACACTGGTGGCATCCAGTCCCTTTGGAAGCATACATTTTTTTTCCTGGGGAAGCATGAAGAATCAACAGGAGTTGGCATCAGCAGGAAATGCTATGATATTCAGTTCCAGCGTCCAGCAGATTGAAAACACTTCTGCCTGTGGAGAGGGTAGGGGTTTGGTGAGGCATCCTAGCAGCAGGAGAAGCATGGTGACACTTGTGTCAAAGAAAACACAGGAAGAAGCAGGTATCCTTCAGGGGATGGTGAGTCAGAAGAGGAAGAAACACTGTGGTTGGGTATAAAAGGCAAAATACAACCTTCTCCCCTAACTCTCCAATTTGAATGTCTGCAAATTTCCTGTGGTCTGAGTATGGCTGTGGGAATGGTGAGAACTGCCATTCGGTGAAGACCTTCTGTGTGCCAGGCACGGCGCTATGCGCTTAAAACTCCCTGGTCCTGCAACAGAGTGCAGTGGATAAAGCACAAGGCTTCTACTCAAAAGGGTGGTGTTTAGAAACAGAAAGATGAGAAAGTTAGCATCTTTAAAGATTTGTAGTATCAGAACCCTTACGGGTGAGTCTGACACTTCAGAACTGACTACACAGCAGTGAGGTGTTTCTCTCTCTCTCTCTGTGTGTGTGTGTGTGTGTGTGTGTGATTCAGCAGTCTAATTCTTGCCTTCAATGAGGAAGACTGATGTTTGATTTCTGGCAATGCAACTCACGTGAAGTCATCCTAAGTGTGCTGGTAGGGGCTTATGTGTTGCTCTAATACTGAACAGATTTCAAGGGATCTTTTAAGACATATTGGGGAGGGAAGTAAGGCTGGGAATTTACTTTGTAAAGCAGCCCTTGGAATTTCCATGGATTCCAGTGGCCCAGTCTGCAGCCAGGCACGGGGATGGTGCAGGACCAGGCAGCCTTTTGTTATTTTGCCGGGTACAAGGTCACCATGAGTCATGGATGACTCAAGAACAGTCACCAGCAATGACAGGTGGGCATTACTAATACCCTGTCGTACAGGCATGAGAAATGAGACACGAAGTAACTTGTTTACGATCAAATTTCTAGTTACTCAGTGGCATTGGAATTTAAACTTATTTCAGCCCAGTTCTAAAGCTGCTATTTCAACCACTTGGTAAAATGTCCCTTAACTATGATCAAGGTTTACTTGATTAATTTGGTTGCCTGAAAAATAATAC
The DNA here is from genome assembly GCF_000299155.1 of Elephantulus edwardii. Classification (NCBI taxonomy): domain Eukaryota; kingdom Metazoa; phylum Chordata; class Mammalia; order Macroscelidea; family Macroscelididae; genus Elephantulus; species Elephantulus edwardii. The sequence goes on along the minus strand of NW_006399764.1, from coordinate 5,190,311 downwards.
TCTTTTCTTGTATCTCTTCTCCATACACATCATCAGCCTCTGTATATTTGGTAAAAAAAGGACAATTTTCCCTATCAGAAAATAACAACAGCAGCCTATGAAATGCAGGTAATATAACCTTGATTTCTGAATGTGAAGAAGACTTGAAGCACTTACCGAAGATCAAAGATGACAACTTTCAGTGTCGATTATATCTCAGTGTCAATAACACAAAAATCCTTACGTGTGGACCAGTAAGCAAGATCGTGACAAAAATGGGGGGGGGGGGGGGTATGGATGTTTTCCTGGGTTTCATTTCCATTGGATCCCAAGCCAACACCTGTGGAAGCAGCAGTCAAAAATCAAAAGATTGGTTGTACTGGGCAAAGCCATACTCAAGGACCCTCTTTAAAATTCCAAAGAGCAAGAATGCCAGTTTAAAGACTAATTCAAATGCACTTGACCCAAGTTGTGGTATTTTCAGTTGCTTCATATGCACGTGGAAGTTGAACTATGAAGAGAGATGACAGCAGAAGAATTAATGCCTTTGAACTGTGGTATTGCTAACGAGTATTGAATATCACACATGGACTTCCAAAAGAACAAATCAATGTCATATGCAACCAGGGTGCTGTGTGGAGGCAGGCATGGTGAAACTTCATCTCACATACTTTAGGCTGTGAGGAGGTCCCAGTCCTTGGAAGAAGATGCCATGCTTGGAAAAGTGGAGGATCAATGAATGAGGCAAACTCTCAACAAAGAGGATGGATGGGTATAGTGACCACAACAAGGGGCATAAGCATAGTGGAAACAGTGAAGTTGTTACAGGATTGGGCCAGATTTTCAGATTTTCTTCTGCTGTACACAATAGATCACTAGGAGTGGAAGCGGACTCCCAATTCCATACAACAACAAAAGGAGAGGACCCATCCTTGGGTTAAGTGTATATAAAGTAGCTTCTCCCCTGCTGGATTCTCCATCAAGTCCTGATGAAGATGCGACAGACCCGCAAGCTTCCAAGTTAGCCGCTCAGGACACTGTGCCTGACTGACCATGGAGAACATCTTGGGGATCGAGGCTCTAACTTATTACCAGGATCCAGAGACATGGAGAGTCCTTTACAACCTGATGCGTAGGCCTCTCCAGACCAGTTACATCAGAAGCCCCAGAGATGACCTGGGAATTTAATTTATTTCTTTGGTTGTTTTTTTTTTTTTTTTTTTTAAAGCTTCAGGTGATGGCCAAGGTTGAGAACCAGTCACGTAATCCCTGCAGATATCAACAAGCACAGACTGAAAAGGTGCTGCTGAAGAGTCAAAAGGCTAATGACGGTTACCTAGGATGATTGTAATGTGCGATGTAACTTCCCCCAACAACCTGAAGCACATGCTGCAAATGTAAAAGACTTCATTATAGATTACACATCAACACCAAGAAAACAAAAGCCTCATCATCAGACCAATAGGCAGCATCATGATACACAGAGAAAAGATTAGTTTGTCAATGACTTCCTTTTTCTGGCACCCACAATCAACAGCCATGGTAGCAGCAGCCAGAAAGATATGTTGCATTGATTGAGAAAAGCTGCTGTCTGGGATCACTCCAAATTTCTAAAGAGCAAGGATGTCAGCTTAAAGACTAAGGTGTGCCTAATCCAAGTCATGGTCTTTTTATGGGATCACTCCAAATTTCTAAAGAGCAAGAATGTCAGCTTAAAGACTAAGGTGTGCCTAATCCAAGTCATGGTCTTTTTAACTGCTTCCTATCCATCTAAAAGTTGAACAATGAATAAGGATAATGAAAAAAAGGAGTCGATATCTCTGAATTTTGGTGTTGGCAAAAAACATCGAATATAATATATATCATGGACTGTTAGAAGAATAAACAAATTGGTTTTGAAGGAAGTGCAGCCAGTGCTCCTTATAAGCAAGGATGAAACTTCACCTCAATTATTTTGGACCTGTTTTCAGGAGGAACCAGTCTGTGGGGAGAAAATCATGCTGAAAAGGATGGGGATCAGCGTAGAAGAGAAAGACCCTCAACAAGATGGACTGACACTCTGACTGTCCCAATGGACATGAGCATTCCGGAGATGACGCGGCTGGTGCGGGGCAGGGTGAGGGGCTGATCTCTTCTTCATAGGGTCGCTAGGAGTTGTAGTTGACTCTGTGCTTCCTAACAATAACATTCACATAAACAATGTCCATTAAAGTGTCTTAGGAAAAGAAAGATTCAAAGAGGCTTGAAAGCTGTTCTATTCATCTCCTATCAGTTAAAGTCATCTCAGTACTTGAACATGACCTGGAGGCAATTCTCCTCCAGGAGAGTGTGCTTCTCCCCTGTTCTTTGTGCCTGTCACAAAACTGAGTTTCTGCATCTTGGAACACTTGTTCCTTCTGCGTGGAAAACCCTTCCCTTTGTCTGCCCAAACTGAACCCAACCTAAACCCCCTGCCATTAAGTCATTATGACTCATAGCATAGAGTGGAGTGGAACTGTCCCCTGGCACTTCCAAGGCTATACAGAACTAGACGGCCACATTTCTCACCTGCAGAGTGCCCAGCACTTCGAACCAGCGATTTTATTTTTGTTGTCGTGTGTTTTTTGTTTTGTTTTTGTCTTTTTTTTTGTTAGTAGTCAAGTGTTTCATCATTGAGCCTCCAGAACTCCCCCTTTGTCTGCCCAGAGCACCGTTACTCATCTGTTCATGCCCTGCTCAGCTGTCTGCGATGCATCCAAGTCACAGAGACAGAGGACAGTGTGACTCAGAGAAGCAGAGTGGCGTGATGCGGATCCTTCCAAGACCTCAGCACCGGTCCTCAGAAATTCGACCTGGCAGTTGGCTGACCCTCTTGTTTTGAAAAGAGGGCCCGGGAAAAGTATTAGGGTGCTCGCTGCAGGGAAATCCTCCCAAAAAGAGAAGAGAGAGGGGAAAAGTTAATAAAGAAAATAAAACAAACCCTCCATAACAGTTCACCAGCCAGTTTGCATGGAAATGCTGGAGAAGTGGTAAAGGCGGTAACAGCAGTGGGGGCAGCTGAAGCAGACCTCAGGGTGAAGGAGGCTGCAAGTCCAGTGCTATTGTTGTTGTTAGGTGCCACTGAATCCACCCAACACAGCAACCGTAAGAACAGATCTGAGCCTTTCCCTCTCCTGTGTCATCCTCACACAGGACACACGTGAGCCCCTCATTCCACGACGGTGTTAATCCATCTTCCTGACGGTCGTCTTCTCTTTCTCTGGCTCTGTCCCTTTGTCAGTATTATGTCTTTTTCCAAGGACTGGTCCCTCCTAACAGAATACCCAAAGTATGGAAGACAAAGTTTTACTCTCTTTGCCTCTAAGGAACACACCTGGTTGCAGTTTCACCAAGTCAGGTTTGCTTGTTATTTTGACAGTTCCTGAGGTACTCAGTACAACTCAAAGACATCAGTTCTTTAGTTGTCCTTATTCACTGCCAACCTTCAGGTGCATGAGTGTAAATGAAAAATACCATTGCTTGGTTCAGGTGCACCTTAGTCTTTAAATGAACACCATTGCTCTTTAGTACTTTGGAGAGGTCACTGACAGCAACTCTTTCCAATGCAACAAGGTTGTGTTTTGTTTTGTTTTTTAATTTCTTAACTGCTGTTATCATGGATGTTGTCTAAATAAAATGAAATCATTGACAACTTCAATTTTTTTCACCAGCTGTCATGATGTTGGGTATTGGTCCAGTGAAGAGGATTTTTGTTTTCTTGATGTTCTTAATTTATATTGAAGGCTGTTGTCTTTGATTTCTGCAGCAAGTGCCTGAAGTCCTCTTCACTCTCTATAAGCAAAGTGGTGTCATCTACATAACACAGGCTGTTGATGAGTCTTACTCCAATCCTAATGTCACATTCTTCTTCATACAGCCCAGGGACAGAGCTATCCAATGAGGTCTGCTCTTGGCTTCCTTGGGTAAGCATCTCTCTTTCAACTTTCTAGGTTCCAAACAGCAGCATGACAAGAAGCAATGACACTGGCCTTTCCCCATGTACTTGGACAATTCTAGAGGAAGGGCCTTCTCCCTAACTACTATGTAGAGGTGGGTCCACCACAGCTGAGCTCAGGAACATACCTTTCTACTAAGAAACCCTCAAGGCTGTCCCACAGAGTACTAGAAAACACCTCATTGACCTTGAGTCAGAAATCTACTCCTCACTGTTGTTGTTGTTAGGTGTCATCAAGCCCAGTATGACTCACAGTGACCCTATCAACAGACCTGAACCCTACCCTATCCCATGCCATCCTTAGCATCTTGGACACATTTGAGCCGCTGCTCTAGACACTGTATCAGTCCATTTCATTGAGGGTGGTCTTCTCTTTTGATGACCCTCCACCTATCCAAGCATGATGTCCCTCTCCAAGGAACAGCCTCCCCTAACAGCTCTGATGGCCTAGTGGTAAGAACCTGTGCTGCAATCCCAAAGGCCTGTGGTTTGAATTCGCCAGCTGCTCTGTGGGAGAAGGAGGGGCAATCTCCTCCAGTGTGATTTACGGCCTTTGAAAACCTGTCTGAGGGTCAGCTATGGGCCGGTCGGTTCCAACCTGATGGCATACAGCGACAACAGCATGTCCATAGTACAGAGACCAAGTGTCCCCATCCTTGACATTAACATAGAGCCTGACAAAGGCCTTGGAGGGTAAGTTTGATCCTGTTGGGAGAGTCAGGGGACTCTGGAGAGGATCCCGTGGAGAGGATCCCCAGAGTCGTCTTTCCCCAACCCCCATTCCTCCTCTACTCCTGACCACCCCCAGGCACAGAGCACATCCTACTGGACCTGACATGGGTGCTGGGCTTTGAAGCCATGAGGATCCAGCTCTTCTGTGCAGTCTTGCAGACTGGCTTCTGGGCCAGAAGCAACTGCTTAGATGAGGTCAATCTGACCAGGGAGGGAAGACTGGTTCTTCAACCAGAAATCAGGCCTATCGCCAAAACATTTTCCCCACCTCTCCAAAGGTAATTGAGTCTGCTTAACAGGAACTGAATGAAAGAATTCTACTAAGAGATGAACACCAAGAACTTTATATTATTTTTGGAACAAGGTTTTAAAAGTATGAAAAAAAAAATAAGTATGAGTTCCAAAACTGAGGTGCTTGACTCAAATCAGAATGATTGGCCAAGGTGTGAGATTGATGCCAACTTAGCTTGATACAATCATCAAGCCTTTAGACAGACTTTTAAGTACCTAACAAAAGGAACCTTTTTCTCTGTGATTACGCTACAGATAAGGCAGGAATGTTCTTAAGGGAGTGTCTTGACACCCAGTTTATCAGAAAAATCTCTCAGAAGCCCTTAGGAAATGCTTTAAGATAATGGTCAGGTGACCACTTAGCAAATCCCCGCCTCTAGTCATATATTTAACTAACCAATACAAATAGTCCATATCTGTTTTACCAAGCAATCCAGGTAAATTCCTCCCCAGATAGGAAGGCTGTCTCTTTAGGTCTTGATTTACCTCCTAAATGTGTGGTTGTTTCATTTCACTTTATGAGATCAGATGTGTCCTTGGTCTGAACTATTTTTTAGCTTGTTACAGATCTCTTTGCTTTTTTTTTTTTCCCTCAAAGCAGTTGTTCTGCAACCCAGGTGCTCTTAGAAGCAAGGCAGATGAAACATCATCTCACATACTTTGGCCATATTGTCAGAAGGGACTAATGGCTGGGAAAAGGTGACATGTTGGAAAAGGTGGAGGGTCAGAGACAGGGAAGACCTTCAGCGAGACAGATCGACATCAGGACTAACAAGAGTCAGTCCCTGTTGGAGATCCTGAGACTGTGTGGGCCTGGGCACGGTCCAGATCTCTTGTTCAGGTCCAGATCTCTTGTTCATAAGGTCGCTGTGGGTCACAATGGACTCAACAATAATGTAACAACAGCTTGTTCTTCCTCTTTGACAATGTAAGGAACTTGAAGGGAGGGAAGAAGGGAGTGTGAGGTCAGGAAAGGCAGGGAGTGCGATAATCATGTAATCCCACTGCTGTGGAAAGTGACCCAACAGAACTGAGGAGAAGTGCCCCACAGTTTCCCAAGGACAACGCACTGATTCAGATTCTCAGGATAGAGAGAATGACCTCAAACAATTGCCAAAGCTGTTCTCTTATGGAAGTTGATTTTCACCCCTTTTTGCCATTTCAGTTAAAAGCTAAGGGTTTTAGCCCCTGTGCCACGAGGGCCCGTGGCAATAGGGAGCCTGGAGCCCAACCCACTGGGGCCCACAAGATGAGTTGCCTTTCACTCACAGAAACCCTCCATCAGTTTCCAAGGCAGTTCAACTTGATAGAGGAGATTGGCTTTGCTTTCTCTTGTACAAAGATTGGTGGATTCTATACGCTGACCTTAAGCTCAGCAGCTCAAGACGTTTCCTACGTCCCCACCAGGGTTCCTTGGCAATAAGGATCCCTAATCAATTAAGAACATGCATTGGGTTCCTACCACAGCTGTCGTTAGTTGCCATCCAGGCAAATCTGACTGATGCCCATAGAGTACAACTGCTCCAGGGCTTCTGAGCCGCAAAGCGCATCACCAGGGAGCACTGGTGGCCTAGTGACAAGAAGCTGCACTGCAATCCCCAAGGCATGAGGTTTGAATCCGCCAGATGCTCCATGGGATAAGGACGGGCAATCTCCTCCCTTGTGATTAACTGCCTCTGAAAACCTGCCTGCGGAGGGCCAGCTACGGAGTTGCTGGTACACAACAACAAAAACAAAGGAATATAGGATTAGGTATTATTTTCATGACAAGATCACAGAAAGAGAAATGCATAGTAAAGTGGACTGTGGACTTGGGAGGGGATTGTATCACAATGAAAGAAATTGGTTTTATTTTCCTTTCAAAGAGAAAAATTAACTGGAGGAGTAGTGGGCAGTGAGGAAAATATGCAACAATGAATGAATGGGGGGAAATTAAATGGAAAGAATATGCTGTGAAAAAACAAGGCAAAAACAACAACAAAAACTAAAGTACATCACTAGGCGATGAACTAAAGTACAATCATGTATTGCAATGGGAAAGTCTGCTGTTAGGGACCTCTCCAAAGTACTGAAGAGCAATAGTGTGTCTCTGGAGACTAAGGTGCGTCTGATACAGGCCATGGTCTTTACAATCACTTGTTATGCATCAGAGAGTTGGACAATGACTAGGGAGGATAGGAGGAGAATTGATGCCTTTGAGCTGTGGTGTTGGAGAAGAGTATGGAGGGTACCATGGACTGCCAAGAAAACAAACAGATTCATCCTGGAGAGGGTTAAAGCAGGCTGCTCCTTGGAGGCAAGGATTCTGAGGCTTCATCTGACATAGTTTGGACATGTTGTAAGGAGGGACTGATCCTTGGAGAGGGACATCATGCTTGGAAGGGTGGAGGGACAGCGCAGGAGGAGAAAACCCTCTGTGAGGTGGACTGATTCAGTAACTGTGGTAATCGGGATGGGTGTATCAGAGACAGTGTGACTGGCACAGGATAGAGCAGGGTTGAGGGCTGTTGTACATAGGGTTGCTATGAGTCGCAAGCGACTCAACGGCACATAACAACAACAACAAACACATCACTAGGTCTTTTTCTCCCATGGGGTCATGGGGTAGATAAAAAACACTAATGCTTTGGTTAGAAGCTGAGTCCTCAAGCATTGCACTACCAGTGTGCTTCCTTCTAAAATACCTTCCACCCTTTTTTTCCCCCAAGGAGAAAAAATATGGGACGCTTCCTGAATTTGTGTGCCGTCCTTGCGCAGGGGCCATGCTAATCTCTGTACCGTTCCAATTTTAGTCTATGTGCTGCCGAAGTGAGCGCCTATCTACCCTCTCTTCAGCATTTTCCATGTGTGGGGCATCTTGGTTTTACACTCAGTCCTTACAAGAATGTGATGAAATGTGTGGTACGATGTGAATTTTATAGCTGTGGGAGGCTGAGCAACCTTAGGCACTGTGGCCGAGTCCTGTAGCTAATGGAACACTGCAGTAGGTGTTGTTTTGCCCCTGGGTGACACAGGTGGTTTGTGCTTGGCCTAAAGGAGCCCTGGTGGTCATCGAGTCAGAACCGACCCATTGCTGCCTCTTCCAGCAGATTTCAGAGGCAGTTGATCGCATGGAAGGAGGCTGTCCATCCTTCTCCCGGGAACGGGGAGAGCTGCTACCTCGGAGGCCGTACATCACTGGCAGCTCACATTCACCAGTGGTTCAGGGGAGAAAGATGGACAATCCCCTTTCTTGTGACTTACAGCCTCAGAAATCCAACAGGGGGTCAGTTCTGAGATGGTCACGACTCAACAGCAAAGAGCTGAGTTGAGTGGTGTAGTTCACAATCTGTCTGGCTGTTAACTGAACAGTTAGCAGTTTGGATCCACCAGCTGCCTCGAGGCAGACAAATGGGAAGCCTCGTCCCGTAAACATTCACAGTCTGAGAAGCCCGATGGGAGGGCTGCCAAGAGTTGGCTTCACCTTGGTGGCCGTGGGTCCATTAACTACAGGTGCCAGTTCAGGACCACCCAGACAGCCCTGTGGATCTGTTTCCGTGACAATTATGGCTAAGACCCTACACTGCAGTCAGACATGGTAACCCAAACCGGAGTGTGTGTCTCGTTACTGTAAGTGGCCATCCACTTGTGACCCCACAGACAATGGCAAGAGAACCGGACCGCTGTGTCCCACGGGGGTTTCTGCTCAGGCTTGCTTTTTGGAGTTATGCAATGTCAAGGAGCACTTCCTTTAGGACTGCTTCTGTGTACTTTCCAGAGCCCTCGGTTGGTTCTTTGCTCCGAGTATATCACTGTTATGTGCAGGAGGGTGGAGATGAGATGCTTATTCCTCCAAACCTGTCATAAGATTAAGGGGGGGAGGCACTAAAGTTCAAAATATTATAAAAAAAGTATTCTCGGGGGATTGTGTACCAATGAGGGAGTTTTGCTTTTGCTTTTCAAGGAGAGGAGCAAACGGGGGGGAGGGGGGCCGGTTTGTGTGGGGAGAAGGGTGCAACAATGAATGAATGGAATCCCAAAATCTCTGTAGATGTTCATTGAAATGAAAAATAAACAACCTAAATTTAAAAAAAAAGTATTCTCTATCTTAATAAACTCTGGAAGGCACACAATACTTGAACTATAAAAAAACGAGAATTATGAAGGAACTTAAAAAGTTTTACTTTGTGTGTGTGTGTGTACCGTCAAATCGGATCTGCCTAGTACAGGAGATTGCACCTCCTTCTCCAGCACAATATCTGGTGGATTCAAACTGCATACCTCAGGGATTGCAGTGCAGCTTCTTGCCACTAGGCCAGCAGAGTTCCCTACCACATTTTACTTTCTATAGTTCATATTGTTTGAATGTTCACAAAGACCATCCATCACTTCCGGTTTTCCTAAATTTTTATTTCATCCAAAATACTTTTTAGACATACACCATATTCAGCAAATGGGGCTAGATCCAGAGGACACACAAGTGACGAAAACAAAAAGGTGTTTGTCATTTTAAAAATTGCCTTTCCCTTCACCCATCTTAAAACAATTTTATATGTCTCTTATCTATTCAGAGGGAACTGCAGTGGTCTAGTGGTAAAAAGCTGCGTTGTAATCCTGAAGGCACACGGTTTGAATCCCCCAGTTGCTCCACGCGAGAAAGACAGGCAATCTCTTCCTGTGTGATTTACTGCCTCTGGAAACCCACTGTAGGGTCAGCTATAGGTATGTTTCAACTTGATGGTACAAAACAACAACAACAACAACAACTTTATCTATTTCAGAGAGTGAGCTCTGGTGGCTTTACTGTTGTTGTTTGCTGACAATCAAATTGTGTGTGATTTCCAGTGTCTGGAAGCCTGCTGGAGGGGCAGCTACGAGCTGGTTTTGACTCCATGGTCCACACATCTCTTCACAGAGCTTGGTGCTCTAGTCTGGGATTTGTGCTGCTAACCCAGAGGCCCCGCCTCTCTGGCACTTTGAACCCAGGAGCTCTGCCGGTAGAAGGCGAGCAATCTCCTCCCGGGCAACCTACAGCCTCTGAAAAGCTCCTGGAAGGTCAGCTGTGAGTCAGTTCTGACTCCCTAGGATGGACTCTTGAGCTTATCATCTATTTACTGATTTTTACTCCTCTCCACTGGTGCTCTGAGTGGATCACCAAGCCTTTCATCCTCGTGTGTCTTAGTCTGGAAAGTTCACTGAAATCTGCTGCAGCGTCATAGCCATTAACAGATGGATGGTGACCGCACACAGTTTGGCCCAGGGATCAAACCCAGGCCTCCTTCACCGAAGGTGCGAATTCTACCACTGAACCACCGTAAGTAGGACAAAAAACCCCCTCACACTCACTGCCATCGAGTGGAAGTCAACTCTTGGCTGACTCGACAGTGAGGGTTTGGAGGGTATAAATCACATAGGAGGAGAATGCCCGTCTTAATCCTACACAGACCCTGGTGGGTTTAAATCATCAGGGAATCACCATCTCAGGGTTAGCTCAGCCACTGCCTGCTGACTACACCACCAGGGCTCCTTAATTAGGGGGAAAGGCACCCCCATGCCAGGGCTTTCTGGTCACTTCTCACTCACAGTGACCCTCTCTTGGGGTCCCAAGGCGGTCAGTCTTTGCTCATCACCAGGGCTCCTTCTCATCAGCATAGCTAAAGTTTAAACAAAAAAAGCTCATTCTAATAATAGTTCTAGTCCAGCCCAAGGCACGGTGTGGAAATGGTTTCATTCCTATCCTGCGGGTTTTCCGTCAAGTGTCTTTGCCTCCGTGGCCACACACAGCTGGTCTCCGCTCTGAGAAAAGGGAGGTGTGAGAGGAACGAGGACTTGGCCCGTGGCCTGTTCACGGGTGGCCCGCAGCCGGGCTGCTGTCTTTCGTGGCTAGCATTCCAGGGTCTGAATTCTTATAAGACACGCAGGGCAGCCAGACTACACAATTAAAAAAGAAAATTCTGACAGTAAGTATACACAGGCTCCAACCAGCACACAGGAATTAAAAATTGTTCTTTCTGCTTTCTGTTAGGAATGTGGGTGGCAAAGAAACCAAAAGAAATAAAAATAGAAAAACGGCAGGCCAGACCTCCCTAAACCGGAAAGAACAATATTTATTTGATTAACTCTGCTCTGAAACAGTAGTGTGCATTACTGGCATGGAGGGTGTTCCACCTTGGAGGGCTGTGTGTGTGTGTGTGTGTGTGTGTGTACACACATATATGCAAACCTCACGTACTTGTGTACATATATGGGTAACTCAAACCAGCCACCCACCAAGAGAATTCATGCAGACAACACAAAAATTAAGCTGCCTTCCTTTTTCCAAACCCTCCAAGCATTAAAACCGAGTCACTTGATGCAAATATTCTTCAACCCCTGGATTTACAGTAGTTCCTAGGACAGCTGATCTGTGCATTTTTGAAGTTCTTTCATTTGATCATAGGAGATGGTTATGGACACAGGATGGATTGCCTCACGATGCATCACAAAAGCAAGAGCAAGGCTAGAAGAGGGGTGCCCTCACTTTACTTGGCAAGATCCCCTCACCAGGACCCCACACCACCCCCTTCTGCACCTCTGAGCTCTTTAGCATTCTGCAGCCACCCAGACTTTCACCTGTTTGGCAGGTGCACTGCTAACTCCAGGTCATGCCAGCAGAGGATCCAACCAAAACAGCTCAAATGCCCATTGCCGCTTCAACCACCACCACAAGTCCCAGAAGTGGGTAACTCTGACGAGCAGAAGTTGTTTCCTCACTTAATTTAGTCCTGGAGGTGAAAAGTCTCCATTGGAGCCTCAGCTGTGCCAATGCTGTGTGAGAGTGACTTCCCGATTCTGGTGCCAGTGATAGCAGGCACGCCAGCCATGGACGGATCTTCAGCTGGTGTCCCTTTGTGTGTGTCCTGTGTCTGATCTGCTCACTTAAGAAGAAAGCCTTCAGGAGTGACTGTGTTTTGGACCTACCCTATGTTGATATGACTTCATTCGCATTACAAAAGGAACCCCCTTTTTCCCAACAAAGGTTCCTATTTCCAGATTAGGACTTCACCACATCTTTTTTTTTTTATGGGACACACTTCAATCCATAACACCTATCTACTATTTCCATGATAAATGAGAAAGGACTGAAGCTGTTAAATATCTCCTTTTACTTGGATTCATTAAAAATGCCCATAGAAGCAGCCATGAAGAAATCAAAAGATGTACTGCATTGGGCAATACTGCTGCAAAAGACCTCTAAAAGAGTTATAGGGCAACGATGCCACTTTGAGGATCAAAGTGTGCCTGGCCTTTTGTTAGGTGCTATCAACTCAACTATGACTCATAATGACCTTAGGAACAATAGATCCGAATCCTACCCTATCTTGTGTCGTCCTCATGATCTCTGTCCTTCATTCTCATATCCATTGTACTAATCACTGGGTCCATCTCTTAAGGGTCTTCTTAGCCTAAGCCATGATATTTTTCAATCACCTCATATGCATGGGAAAGTTGGATGATGAATAAGGATGGAGAAGAATTCTTGTGTTTGAATTGTGGCATTAAGGATGAGTACTGGCTATAGTTGTTGTTATGTGCCATCAAGTCACTTGCAGTTCACAGCAACCCTATGTACAGGTACCCTAAACCCTGCTCTATCCTGTGCCAACCTTATTGTCTCTGACATAGCTACCCCCACTGCCCCAGTGACTAAATCAATCCATCTCATCGAGGGTCTTTCTCTCCTGCGCTGTCCCTCTACCCTCTCAAGCATGACGTCCCTCTCCAAGGACTGGTCCCACCTTACAACATGCCCAAAGTATGTCAGATGAAGCTATAGCATGGATGGCAAAAAAAAAAATCTCTCAAAAGAAGTGAAGCTGGAGCTTCCTGGAGGCAAAGATAACTAGCTATCACTTAGCACACTTTGAGCATGTTATCAGGAGGGCCCCCTGTCTCTGCAGGAGGACATCATGCCTGGTTAAGCAGATCTGCGATTCAAAGAGGAAGCCCTTCCAAAAGATGACTGGACACAGCGGGATAGAAAGCAAAGTTTGTCATTTGGCCAGAGAATGCTATTTCCCCCTCTATATTAGGGACCAGGAAAGTATACTCGTGCATGAAATCCAGTCCATTGCTTATTTTTGCACAGCTCAGGAAGTTAACAATGGGTTTATATTTTCAGTGGTTGTAAAAGTAAACACGTTCCATCAGATGAGCGGACAAAGGGCTCATGCACAGCACAGATTGTGAGGGGCTGCCAGGCCGGGTAATGCTCTGCTCTGTTGTACCCTGACTTGGAGGCAATGCCTCCCAATGCCACCCTCACTCCTATAGCCTCACCTGAGGACACAAACAGCAGAAAGGGGTCTAGCTCCCTTCCTTACACACCTGCAGTGTTTTCTGACAGGTGGTCTCAATGCCCCTTGTTTGGGGATGAACAAAGGCCAACCAAATGCACTCACATCTTTACAGGGGACACAGCAGATAGAAACATGACCACTTGTTGAGTTTCCTGGCTCCTTGATGGCTGCATAAGGGAGAGTGGGTGGACGTCATTCAGCCTCATGGAATCCAGCACAGGCCAGAGCTGGCTGTCGCTTAATAAGACCTTTACTGTGGTCTAATGAAAACAAACGGGGATTTTCTTCTTCTGGGAGCCTGTCATTTGGGAAGTGGAGTTTCTTAATTATACTTCCATTCGTCTTGTAAGAGCAAAGTTTTATTGTGACGGGCTAAATAGGCATGAGACAAGGTGGAATTTTTATGTTAACAGTGCAGGAGAGGAAGACCCTCAATGAGATGGATTGATTCTGTCACTGGGGTAATGGGGACAGGCGTGTCAGAGACAATAAGATTGGCAAGGAATAGAGCAGGGTTTAGGGCTGTTGTAGATAGGGTCGCTATAAGTCGCAAGCTACTCAATGGCACATAACAATAATAACAATACGAAATCTATTACTGGGTAGTTGACTTACCACAAATTGTAATGTGTTCTCAAGCTCTCAGAGAAATTTGGCTTCCTCAGGGTAAGGCACGGGGAGGGAAAGGGATCAACCTGCTTGTGCCCCCTTCTGCCTCTCTGAATCTCATCTTGATGAGGTTGTTATTGTTGGTAGGTGCCATCAAGTCTGCTACGAATCATAGTGACACCATGTGTAAGTAACACATCTGAATCCTGTCCTATCCTGTGCTATCCTCACTAACCCTGACAGACGCCAAGTCTATAGTTAAAGTCACTGTGTCAATTCATCTTATTTCTTTCTCTGACCCTACACTTTTCCCCACATAGCTTTTTCCCTTCCCTTTATGAGATAGGCATTATACATCAACAAAAGCTACAAGGTTAATATGTAGTAGAATGGGATCTAAACCAAGATATGTCATTTGGCCTCCGAATCCCATTTTACCTCTGTACTGGTGTGGTTGCGGTGTTAAGAGGGTTATTGTTCAAAGTGGCTTTCCTAGATGTTGACTGACTTTGCCATGTGGATGGGTGGGAATATGCAAATAGGACGTGTTAAGACTGTCCACAGGAGGATTAGCTCGTCTTGCCAGTCCACAAAGGGATTGGCTAGTCTTGGCCATTACAGTGGGTGGGTCCAGCAACAGAATTGGAGAATCTGACCACTAACAAATAAGGAGCAAGAGTAATGCTTTGCGGCCAGAGATTCTCATGCCAAACAGGCCAGGGTCTATGGTGACAGCAGCCATAGCAACTGCAGCAAAGAACCAGAGACTGGACATGAGGAGTGGACCTTGGGACTGCTACCTCACAGAACTAGAACAAGGAGCCTTTGCCCAAAGTGGAGGGAAGAGCCCTAAGTAGCAGGACTGAGAGATTGGTAACACTGGCCCAAACCCATGCATGCTCAAGGCTGAGGCACTTCTGAGAACATTTTTGTAAGCTGTACTGACTGAGCGGTTATATTCTGCTGCTAAGCCTTTTGATTTTCCTAACACAGTGCTGGGTGGTTCTGTGAGCTATTCCAACAGATTCCAGACTCAGTAGTGAGATTGGTGTTGGGATGAGTATAGTTGGTATGGGAGCGTGGGGGACATGTCTGACCACATGGGAAGTGATTTTGTGTTGCTGAGGAGGACAATCACCATTGTGGAGCTGGAAAGACCAGATACGGTTATCCTCACATGGTCCTTGCCCATATTACAACTAGCGACTAGTAAACTATTCCCTATGCATAAAATTCAGCACATTCCTTATTCTTTTTTTTTTTTTAAATTTTGTATTATTTTGTGTGCATGTACCGTCAAATCAGATCTGACTGGTACAGGAGGATATTGCGCCTCCTTCTCTGGCAGAGCATCTGGTGGATTCGAACCGTGTTCCTCTGGGATTGCAGTGCAGCTTCTTGCCACTAGGCCACCAGAGCTCCCAACATTCCTTATTCTTGCACAGCCCAATAAGTTACAAAAAATGGTTCCTACATTTTCAAGAGTTTGCAGAAGTGAAAAAAAGAATACAATTTCATGACACCTAGACATTATGAAAGTCAAATGTCAATGTTGTCAATGTTGTCAATGTCAAAATGAAGTGCTGCTACTGGTAAACAGTCATGCCCATTCACTTCCATATTGTTGGCACTGGTTTCCACACCAACCTCAGTGTTGAGTGGTTGCAACAGAGACCACGTGGTCAACAAGCCAGAAACACTCAGTCTCTGGCTCTTTACAGAACTTTTGCCAACTTTGCTCTATGGCGTGCCAAGTCCTCTGGCTTATGTGACACTATCAGTCTAAAGTTTGTGTAGTTCTAAATGGTCTCAGGAGGCCAAAGAGGTCCCATCTGACACTAGAATACAGTGGACTTGTACACATCGACAGTCTTTTTGGACTAAATGCCTGTAGCTTTCATAGTGTTGGGAGAGGCAAGGCCTCTTTCCTTTTTTTTTAGATTCCCATTAAATGAACCATGAAAACAATAAGAATTTTATATGAAGTGAATGTGCTTTACAGGGTGAAAGCCATTTTTACCTAGTAGAGTTCCTTCCTCAATTTGTTGTGATACTTACGGTAAGTCTGAGATTTATAAACTTTCTAGCACTAGGCATCATTATGCGTTATTCCAGCCCCCCAACCTATCACTTTCTTTGCTTTTTTAAAAAAATTATCTTTTTAAGCCTCCTTGTTTTTTTTTCTTTTTTTATTTTATGTGTGTGTGTGTGTGTGTGTGTGTGTGTGTGTGTGTGTCTGTGTACCGTCAAATCAGATCTGACTGGTACTGGAGGAGATTGTCCCTCCTTTCCCGGCAGAGCATCTGGTGGATTCGAACCTAAGCCTCCTTGTTGTTACTGCTGATGTGTGCTGTTGAGTTGGAACCAACACCTAGCTGACCCTCCAGCGGGTTTCCAGAGGAGTAACTCATACAAGAGGAGAATGCCCATTTTCCCTACACAGCAGCTGCTGGATTCAAGCTGCGTGTCTTTGAGTGGGAAGCACAACACTGTACCACCAAACCACCTACACAACGAGGAAGATGCTATCAGCACTGTTCCAGTTCAGCAGAAATAAAAACAGACCTATGTTTTGTCACATACTTTTTGAGGCCTTTCTGGGCCACATATGGAAAAAACCCAAAATTACAGGTACCAATTATGGAGGGGGGAAAAAAAATTCATTGCTTTAAAGAAGATTGTATATATAATTACAATAGGAAAAATAAAAGGTTCTGTGAAAAGGGAGTTGTTGTTGTTGTTAGGTGCTGCCGAGTCGTAGACGATTCATAGCAACCCCATGAACAGAAAACCTGAGCCCTGTTCATAGAGTTTCCAGAGGCAAGCCATTTCGGAACTGGATGCTGCTCCTGCTTCCAGGCTTGTTTTAATCGGGAAGCTCCAGCAAACACCGTCCACCATGGGTAGGGAGTTAGGAAGATTTTAATTAGGGGTGGAGAGAGTAGTATCAGCATAAATGGAACTCTCACGGCTTAGTGGTAAGAAGCTTTGCTGCAACCTCAAAGGCACTGAAATTCGAATCCACTAGCAGGAGTGGCATTCACTTCCTAAACTATATGCCTCTGGAAACTCTGATAAATGATGATCATTATAGAAAGACTTCGGGCCTTTTGTTCATAGGGTCATTACGAGTCATGCTCGACTCGATGGCAATCCATAACAACAAGAAGCAGCTCCTCCAAGGGAAAAAGATGGGCAATCTCCTCCTGTGTGTTTGATTAACTGTCTCTGAAAACCCTCTGAAGAGTCAAGCTATGTGTTGGTTCAGACGCAATGGCAAACAACAGCAACAACATTGGCATAAATACATGCTCATGCGTGTGTGTATGTGTATGTGTATGTGTATGTGTATGTGTATGTGTATGTCTTTCAAGAGAACATCTATAGTTAACCAATTCCTTCTGTTATTGATATCAGAATTGGAAAAATGTTGACAGCAATGTCCTTAGTTAAAATAATCTTTCCTGTAAATACAAAGTGCCAAGCACTCTTGCACCAACAGAAACCAAAATAAAGAGCAACTCTGCCTGAGGGCCTCTTATAACTCCTACATCTCACACTGTTGTTCTGTACGTAGAGTTAGAACCGACCCATACTTAAACTAGAGATGCCAAAGATGGGGAGGAACCCAAAACAAAAACACACATATCAGTGGACACTTATTAAGCTGTAGCTGTCAGAGAGTTAGAGAGAGAGAGAGATCTCCACTGAAATAAAGAGAAAACCACAATAGAGACCTTACATTAAAAGTGGAATTTAGATCTGGGCAGGAGTGCTAAGCTCAATGAAAAATCTTCCTCTTCAATCACTAGGTCGTAAAACTAAAACCAACATCTGTTGGATGTGGCCAAACATCTTATTTGACTCCTGTCCGGTTGCCAGTGTTTTCCAAAGTTTAATAAGATGAAATCCCTTGAGTGTGCGCCGTGAGCGCTCCGGGACTTTCCTCAGTTCTTGGAGCAGAGGTGGTGTGAATGTGGGTTTTTGAAGGCCCTACTGTTTGGAGTAGGCGTTCACAATAACAACAGCTGCTTTCAGCTCGGGCCTGGCAGCGACGGGGCCTACAATCCAAAGGCCGACTGGCGATGACACTGGTCATGTCTAGTGAGGCCAGTGACAAAGGAACAGATGTGCTCTGTGTCCCTCCGTGCCTGCAGCAAGCCACTCACTGGAGGCCAGCAATGGTCATGGAGTATGGAGCAGTGCAGTGTGAACTGACATCAACTCAATCAAAGACTGCTTGCTGTCTTGTCCACCTCATCCAAACTTCATCACTCCACTAAGCCTGCGCGCGCGTGCACACACACACACACACACACACACACACACACACACACTCTTTACTTTCTGTGCTGAGAAGTTCTGGGCTTTCAAGATAAAGGAAAACTCACGAAGGGACCCTCAATGTGTAAGAACTGTGGGCATGACACAGTCACCATGCACAAGAACCTGCCCTGCCCATCTCAGGCTCCTCATAAAGCAGGGGTGCAAACGAATGGCTCCCCGTACAGTAAACTCCAAGAATGTGCTTGTTAATCTTCCGAGTTAAAGAAGAACAAAAATCGCCAAACACTGCTCTAATCTCCACTTAACATTACAGAGAACTCATCTAAAAGGCTGGAATTCCAGTGCCTCTTAATTTGGAGACACTGGTCTTTTGAACCCGCACTGGACCGGATCTGGAATTGCGTGGTCATGGCTCCGACAGCTTCTGGTGGTCTTACTGATCCTCATCTCATTGCTGTTGAGTCGTAACACCTCACAGCCGACCCTCGAGGGTTTTCAGAGGCTCTAAATAACATGGCAGGAAACTACTCATCTTTTTCCAGTTGAGCAGCTGATGGACTCGAACTGTTTGTCTTTGGGTTGGCAGTGCAACTCCCTCTCTACAAGACCACCAGGGCTGTCTCTTGCTAACTCAGCAGTATTCCTGCTTGGCCTCTGTAAGCTTTGAGCTTGAATCTTCTGAGCTAGAGATGTTAAAGCTCTTGAGGGCTGAGACCCTGTCGGGCTGAGACCCTATCTGTTTAGTCACCTCAGACCTTCCCATCAGCTCTTTAAATACCATAATATCATTTGAGTCACTCAACAGCGTGCATTTTGTGGACTTGGACAGTAAGTGACTTGACCGTGGTCTCATAGCCGAATGGGACTCAAATAGGACTGGAGACCGTGCTGGATGGGAGATCTCAGAGCCAAAGGCCGTTGGAGATCATCTGATTTCCCTGAGCAAATATTCACCTTAAATGAATTTCTCCCTAGAGGCCATGGCTGGGTTCTGGAGTCAGACTGTGTGCAGTTTACGCTTGGATGCAGAGAGCTCTGTCCTGTCGGACAAGTTCCTTCACCTCCTGGTCTACTTTTCTTTCTCTCTAAAATAGAGACCAAAACATTATTTATCTCCTCGATGTGCATGCAGATCATATGAGGTAATGATAGGTGCTCCTGACAGTACCTGGACCTTGGCTGTGTTCAACAATAGTCTCTATTATTATAGCCTCTCAAGCGGAACATATCAAACAGAGCAGGACTTGGAGTCGTTCGTTAGGTTACTGTTGTTGATTGCCTTTGGGTCCAGCATGACTCACAGCGATCTTATGAACAAAAGCCCTGAAGCCTTTCTATAACTACAGACATTCATCAAAGTTCATAGGGTTTCCAGAGGCACGTTGTTTAGGAAGTAGATGCCACTCCTGCTTGTAGAGTTGTTATGTTATTGTTGTTAGGTGCCACTGAGTTGCCTGCAACTCACAGCGATCCTATGTACAACAGCCCTCAACCCTGCTCTATCCTGTGCCATTCTCACTGTCTCTGACACACCCATCCCGATTACCCCAGTCACTGAATCAATCTACCTCATAGAGGGCCTTCCTCTCCTGTGCTGTCCCTCCACCCTCCCAAGCATGATGTCCCTCTCCAAGGACTGGTCTCTCCTTGCAACATGTTCAAAGTACATCAGACGAAGCTTCAGAATCCTTGACTCCAAAGAGGAACCCGGCTCATTATAGTCCACTGAAAATTATTCTGTGCAAAAATAATGAAACACAAGTATAACTCTCCACCAATAATCCCTATTTTAAAGTAACCATATGTTTAGAAATAAACAAAGTGAAAGAAAAGGCAGTGATGTCATCTGGTATTCTAGAATTGGAATGTGCCTGCCCGGGAAGGAAAATGACACTGTCCTTAATGCTGTCGATTTACCACCGAGCAGTGGAATCCATTCCTTCGAACTCTGAACAACACAGAAGCTGGTTAGCTTTCCAAACGGGGCTCTTGTTTTGGGCCCAAAGCTTCCCAGAACGTGTGCAGCACCTACATGGCTGGATAACCTTTGCTCTTGGCTATGCTCTCTCCTTTTACCAGAGGGGAAACCAGGACTCTTCCTATCTGTTTGCACAGATTTAAAAAAGGCACGTGTCCAGGACTAAGACAGGACTATCACTGCATCTCAGCCCCTCGCCGTGGGCCTGGAAGACAGCGCACAGGTTACTAAGGTCTCCAAGAGGGGGTGGCTGCTGAGGCAGCCAGAGGGAGAGGAGCAGGCCAGGCACTTAATCAAGAATTGTTAATGGAAACTACTTAACAATGATTTTTTTAAAAAACAAAAACAAAAAAGTGAACTGGGGGAAGGGAATGTAAGGCAGGGAGAGGGGTAGGGAAGGAGGAAAATGTGCAATAATTAAAATTTAAAAAGCCAGAACCAGAAACAAAAAAACTTGTTAATTGTTAACCATTATTGCCGTCAGCAGAGGGAGCAAAAACATCACTATGATGGAGCCACAAGAGGAAGGGCGCTGACTAGATAGGGTTGACTCTGGGGTAACAGTGGGGTTGAGAGAAACAAGCCTCGCCTGGGGAAACAGTCAGAACAGTCTGATACGTGCCAGAGGAGAATTATACTCCCGAAGATGGTCACTAGATCCCCAGGCTTTCTTCCCCATTGCCTCTGGATGATCTCACACTTTCAGCCTTTTTGGTTAGCATGCTAACCATTGTTTTGTGTCACCGAGAGGGGTCTCTATGAGTTAGAGTGGACTCCTCAGCTTTCAGGAAACAAAAGTAATGGGACTAGATGTTACATGAGAGTCCAGCACGAAAGGGCACGAAGGGGCCACAGGCGCAGGCATCTGGATGCCTCCCAATTCTGCACAGCAATCTGGAAACAGTGGTTTCCAAGCTGCGATATTCCAGTGTTGGAATCCTGGACCACCGTGGAACAGATTAAAAATGCAGACCAACGAGTCCCATCCCAGTTCTGAATGCCGGCATGTCTACCAGCAGAGGAGCCTTGGAGGGGGCCCTGGGGACACAATGGTTAAGCACTCCATTGCTAGCCCAGAGAAGGGTGGTCTGGACTCGACTCGAAGTTCTGAGGGAGAGAGCTGCGATCTGCTTCTACAGAGATTGCACCTAGAATATAGAGAAGTTGTCACCTGGGTTTGTTATGGGTCAAAAATCCACCCAACACCTCGCAACAAAGCAGTGGCGTCCTTCACACACGCCCCAGATGGTCTTGTGCCGGAGGAGGTATGAGGTCCCCACACCTGGCATCGCGGCGGTTCCCTCACTGTGTCACAGGCCAACCAGCTAGAGAACTTGCCCCAAACGCTCTGCTCTGGACCCACCTCAGGGATTCAGACCTCACAGCTGTGATGTAACCCCAACACTGACTCAGCCACCCTCCATTGGATTTCCAAGGCTGTATGTTTTTACACAAGCCTGCTCGTCTTTCTCCTGTGGAAGAGTGGGTGGGTGGATATGAACTGCTGACCTTGAATTCAGCAGCCTCATAACGTATGCATTACACCACCAGGAACCCTTGTCTACAGCATGGGGCCTTAGAACTGGTATACTTCTGAAATCTCCCTGTGGATGGATAGCCAGGGGTGAAAGCGATTCCTGAATGGTTGCCAGAGGACAATGAAAGTCCTTCCTGAGGACTCGGGTTCCACCTGAAGCAGCTGGGGTGAATGTTGTTGGGTGTCATCGACCCATAGCAACCTGATGAATAACAGATCTGAACCTTGCCCTGTCCTGGGCGGCCCTCGTGATCTCGGATAGGCTCAAGCCCATGATAGCTACTGTGTCAACCCATCGTGTTGAAGGTGAGTGAGGACTTAGGAAGCAGGTCTCACAGGGAAGGTTCTCGTTCCTGGCAGCAAGGATGACCAGCCGGAGACATGAGAGAGCACCAGCATCTGACTGAACCCTCAAAACAGCCCATGAGCCCTCTGACTCCCTCCTATGCAAGTAATTTCATCCAGTCCCTGCCAAGTGTACAATTTATGTCTGCTTAGATTACCTCTAACCATACAAACCCACGGGTCAGTCACCGGGAGGTGCAGGCAGTCACCTCTGTGACATGAATTACCTTTGTTACTATAACCGATTCAGAACCCAGATATTAAAATCAGTCACATGCGAGAAGTTGCTACTATTCCTTTCCGTTTGTCTTGTTAACCACCCAGGTAGAGGGGCAGAAAAAACCCCAACCACATGAAACTTGTCAGCAAAGACCTGTCAAAACATTGTTCTTGAAAATAGCAAAGTTGTTTTTAAAATCTATCATATGCATTTACCATGCATACTTCGTAAATGTCATTAGAGTAAATTTTGCCTTTAATAAAACTCATCTGCTTAAATGTACAGCTTAATGAATTTTGACAGATATATGCTCTTATGTAATCACCACTACAATTAAGAAATGAGCCATTTCCATCAGCCCAGAAAGTTCCCTCTTGCCCCTGTGCAACCCATCTCCTACCCTCACGTCGCCAGGCTGAGGCTATGCAGATCTGTTTTTCTGACACTCTAAATTAGTTGAGCTGGTTCTAGGATTTCATACAAACGGAATAAAAAAAATATGAATGGTTAGTGCCTTGTTTCCCTTGTTCAGCATAAAGTTTTTCAGTTTCATCCATAAACATGGATTCTTAAATAGGGCACATTATTCATTGTTTCTTATCTGTATCTGAAGTAAGTGTCCAATGGCTGTAGGAGAAAAAGTGGGTTTCTGGAGTGGTTCAAGGCAGATTAATGTGAACTGAACTGAAAGGAAACTAAGGATGTAGAGGTAAGTGGCCAGACACACTTTTTTCCTAAGGAGCTGGGCTAGGAAGGAGACGAGGAAGAAACACACTGAATGAACGGGTGCCTTCACTGGGGCAGGTGACTCCTGGATACATCAGTAACAAAATATACAACGCCATCAAGTCAGAACCCACTCCTAGCTGACCCTCCAGCAGGTTTTCAGAGGCAGCTAACAGCATGGGAGAAGCACGCCCATTGTCATGATTCATGCACATCATAGGACATCTAAGAATGGCATTTCTCAGGGACCTCTGGTGGCCTAGTTGCGAGAAGCTGCACTGCAATCCCAGAGGTATGCGGTTCAAATCTACCAGATGCTCTGCTGGAGAAGGAGGGCAATCTCCTCCTGGACCAGTCAGATCCGATGTAACGGTACACACGCACAAAAAAGAATAAAATTTTAAAAAAAAATGTAATTGCTCTTAAAAGATGAGTATGATTGCCCATGTGTATATCCCATTTTGTTTATCCATTAATTGAACAAAATACACATGTATGTCCATAGCGCTTACTCTTGCTGTTCCAACCGGCCACCGGGGAGCTCTGCTGGCAATATCTGCAGGAATCTGCACCACTAATCCAAAATCCTCACTTCTCTGGTGCTGCAGATCTACCAGCCGCTCCGTGGGAGAGAGACGGGCAGCCACCTCTCGTTATAATTTACAGCCTCGAAAACCAGTGAAGGGTCACCACCCACTCAACAGCTGTGACTGTGAGTGCCCTGCACTGTCGTAAGGGGTGGGGGGGAGCAAAGAGCTGAACCAGAGGCAGGAGGTACAGTCGGAGAACAGGTCACATGTCTTGTCCAGCTTTGATTTGTGTAGGTGAGACCTGATTTAAAAAAATGCTGCATGTTTACGATGCGAAGCCCCAAACACCTATGTTTAAAAACAAGCGTTGCCTATAATTCAATAAAGAGACTTCTTGGGGGCACTTTTTGCTATTTTTCCTTTCTCTCATCTAGGAGCCTAAACTATTTCAAATCCTGTTCTTAGGATTATTATACAGACCATTTCCACATGGGTATCACCTGTAACCCTAAGTACCTTCTGTAGACTCTGAAATAAACCTGGCCACATCTCACCCGAGTCCAGTAAAAATAAAACCAACTCCCTACAGCTCAAGGAACCCTGGTGACCTTGTAGGTAAAGCATTCCTCCACTCACGAGAAGGTCGGAGGCTCAAACTGATCAGCGGCTCCAGGGTTGAGAGAAGAGGCGATTTGTTCATTTACAGCATCCAAAACTCTATGGGCAGTTCTGCTCATACGGGTAACTGTATGTCAGAACTGAATCAATGCAAGTGGGTTTGGGTGTACCTACCTACTGTCCAGTTTTATAAACCAGAAGCAAAGACTCTCTTGACATCAATAAGCAGGGATCAATGAGATTGCAAAAGGCATGAAGCTGGCTCACTGCATTTGTAGTTGCTGAAGACAGTGCAGTTCATTGAAGACAAGCCCACATTTCTTTGCTATTTTTCAAACTGACATGAGAATGTGTCTGCCAAACCTCCTGAATCGGGCTCTGGCAGGCTCTCAGCTCATTGCTGGGCATCTGTGTTGCCCTGAACGACCAATGTCCATTGATACAACCCCGAGCACACAAAAACACAAGTCATCTAAATGGCAGAGTTCCATGGATACAAATTCCAGCTTCTCTCTGTTCCAGGAACACTTGTCTCCTGATGCCACTGTTGTTGTTATTCGGAGCAGATGGGTCTAGTGCGACTCTTAGTGATGCTATGAACAGCAGATTGAACCCTTGTCCTCCCTGTCTAGTGTCATACTCCCACCCATTGTTCCAGTCACTGTGTCAACCCATCTCACTGAGTCTTCCTTTTTAATGACCATGTCCTTTTCCAAGCACAAGGTCTTTGTTCCAAAGGCTAGGCCCTCCTGACAACATGCTCCGAAGTATAAGAGGTGAGCCTTCCCCATCCCCGCCTCTAAGGTGTATCCTGGTCTCCTTAAGCCAACCTGACACAGCCTCGAGAGCTCACGCAGTCTAGCTCTGGCTTCCCACTGAGGAGAATCTGAGCTCCAGAGACGTGCCATGCCATGTCCAGCATCAGACAACGTGTGTGACAGTGACATCGACGACGCCACACTGCAGACTCCCAGCGTGAAGCGATTTCTTCTACAGCACTTCTCTCCACGTTGGAGCCACTTGGCATAAAGTCAAGGAGCCCGCCTGATAAGAGCGGTCCAGAGGCCTTTTGCGAAAAGGATGTTTCAAAAGAAAAGGTCTTTTCACAAATCGTACAATAGCTCTTGGTTGTCAGCTATTTTGGAGAGCAGTGCTGGATTATTTGTGAGGCCGTTTCTTTTCACAGTCTTAATGTGATCTTGTGATTACAAGCCAATCTTGGCTACTGCACTCATTCAGGCATCTTGGGAGAGAAGTCCAGGGGCGACCTGGCCACACCTATGGATACACATGGTCAGCATATGCTTGGGCCTTGGTATGGCTGTGGTTAGGCCTTTACGAGACAAGTGCTTCAGTATATTCATTCCCCAAATTGTTCTTCTTCCATCTGCTTCAACAGAGCCCATTTTTAAGAGAGATGGTTCAAACGCTGAGGTTGAGCTCTGTTTGCAAGAATTCTGGTTCTTGCAGAGGGAGCAGGGAGAGACTGGAGTGACCAAACAACAACGATGAATGGTAGAGAAGGGCCCACCATACCCTCTGAAGTGGAGGTAAAAGAAGTGAAGAAGAGGAGAAATTACATGTGAAAGGGCTTCAAGAAACATCTGACATTTAAGAAATGGAGCGACTGTATTTTTCTTGGAAGTGCTTGTGAGCCGTCTAGGTTGTTGAATGACGAGTCCTATTGCCTAGTGTTCTCCGTGGGAAGGTCTTGGTCTCCCCACTTATTCACTATGCATCAGAGAGCTGGACCCAAGATGACAAATGAAGAATCAATGCCTTTGAGTTGTGGTGTTGGAGAAGAGTATTGAACATACCATGGACTGCCAAGAGAACAAAACAGGTCTGTCCTGGAGAGGGTGAAACCAAGCTTGGAGGCAAGGATTTTGAGGCTCTGTCTCACATACTTCGGGCATGTTTCTATGGGGAATCGGTCCTTGGAGAAGGACATCATGTTTGGAAAGGTGGAGGGACAGTGCAGGCGGAATAGGAAGACCCCGAATGAGATGGATGAACACCGTAACTGGGATAATGAGAGTAAGTGTGTCAGAAACAGTGAGATTGAGTCAGAATAGGGAAGGGTTCAGGGCTATTGTACATAGGGTCACTATGAGTCATGGTTGACTTGACAGCACATAACAACAACAACAACTGCCCAGTGTGGGTGAGAGAGTTGAGGAAGGGGGATGAACAGGACTAGGCTTTTTGTGTTTGAGCCCTGCAGCCATCTTCTATGAACAGTTTCAATCGCCTCCAACCTCCCTCTCTTCCTCTCCTCTCCCCTTTGTCATTCAGTAAGCTGGCGATCTGGTTGGGGAGCACGTGGCAGGGACGAGATCACAAAGGCCAGCAGTGTGGTTCAGAGTGTGGTCCAAGGATCATGATCTCTGCAGGATGTGATGCGTCATAACAACAACAAAGCATTCAGGAGCCAAATGTGGTTAAACTGGGGACGAACAAATCTGCTGCAGGAGATTCTGACTTACAGTGACCTCCCCTGAGTTTCCAAGGCAATGAATCTTTACATGAGGTGAATTCCCAGCTCTCTCCTGAGTTAAGACAGGTACACAACATGGGGCAACTGATTTCTTTATGTTTATTTAGTGGATGATTTTGCAAGGCCTTTAGCTGATACTGTTTATTTCGAACCTTTGGTGGTGGAGATGGTGCGGCATTTTCTAACTCATCTAAGCAAGGAAGGAAGTCTGTTTCCACCACCCATCACACAGGACCAGCCCTGTATGGAGAACCTCTGGGAAATCCCTTCCGCGTTACTTTCCCACATCACTAAGCTAACCTTCAGTCCTAGAAGAGATGATACGTGAAAAACTGTAATTCTCCTCCAAAGCCAAATCCATGGACATCAAGCCAAGTGACCCTCTATCTGGTTTGTGAGGCTTCAGATCTTCATAAGAGCAGGCTGGCCATCTCCTTGTGGAGAACCCAGTAGATCTGAACAACTGATATTTTGGCTGGTGGCCTGACACATTGAGTACTATGTCATTATTGCTTCTTAAATCTCATCTAGGGTAACTGTAACCTAGGGTTTTGACATTCAAAGTATGGCCCTGGAACCGGCAACACTGAAAACATCTGAGAGCACAATGTAAAATCTCATATTCTACTATAGCTCTAATGTATTCACATACACATGAGAATCTAAAGGTACCTGGTTTGAGAGACTAATCTCTGGGATTTTGATCCAGTGTATCTGGGGGAAGGCCAGGGATGCCATCTAAAACTAGCACCTCTAGAACTAGAGTCTCCTGAGGTTGTGCGGACGCCCACTGAGAAACACTACCTTCATCAGAGAGCGCCTACAGTTCATACTGTCCAGTCAACTACGACTCAGAACGACCCTATGAACAATGACTTTGAACCCTGCCCTATCATGAGCCAACCTCACCATCTCCGATACATCTGCCCCCATTGTCACAGTCACTGTGTCAACCCATCTGGGGTCTGCATTTCCTGCACTTTCCCCTCTACCATTCAACCATGATGTCCTTCTCCAAGGACTGGTCCCCCTCCTGGCCATCTGCCCAAAGTATGTGAGATGGAGCTTCAAAATCTTTGCTTTCAAGGAGCAACCTGGTTTCACCCTCTCCAGCACAGACATGTTTGTTCTCTTGGTAGTCTATCTTATGTTCAATACTCCTCTCCAGCACCACAGCTCAAAGGTATTGATTCTTCTGCTGTCGTCCTTAGTCATTGTCCAGCTTTCTGATGCAGAGCAAGTAATCATGAAGCTATGGCTTGGATCAGGCGCACCTTAGTCTCCAGATTGACACTGTCTAGACTGATGACTAGCTTGACATTAATAGCACATAACAACAACAGCACCAATGAATCCTTAGATAATACAAATGGCTAACACACTGGGCTGCTAACCAAAAGGTTGAAGGTTCAGGTCCACCCATCGGGGCCTCAAACAAAAGGGCTGACAATGCCCTTCAGAAAAATCAACCACTGAAAAATCTAGTTTGTCACACTCGAGGTTCACGAGGAGTTGAAACTGATTTGATAGCAAGTGGGGTTTTATTGGTTGGATTTTTTTGTTTGTTTTAAATAGTCTAAGAACCCTGCTGCAAGGTAGCAGAATAACCTTCTGGTGACATCTGTTTTCACAGCAGCACCTCTGCCTTCCAAATGATGTCTTGGACTGCCTTCTCTGTTAGGAATCAGGAACCAGAGCCTTGGAGACAGAAAGGAGGTAAAGAACCGGGATGAAGGTTGCTCAGAAGAAAAGCAGGTGCCTTGGGCTGAACAAGTGAAGCCCTGCCTCCTGTGAGCCCCCAGCTCCTGTCCACCTCTTTATTCCACCTACAGCAAAGCTCACGGCCCTCTGCAGGTGTGCCTTGTGGAAGGCTGGTATGACACTGTTACTCATTGCTACCACTTACTAATGACGCTTCTGCCTAGCTCTGTCAGCTGATCCTGCCTGCCCAGGGCCCACGGCCGCCTGCTTCTTCACGTAGGCCTGGCCCACTGTCTAATTATTTGGGCTCTTTTCTTCTAATTGTGGACTTGCTCAAGTCCAGGTCATTTTCAGCTATTAAATTTAAATGGATGATTTGTCACATCTGCCTGTGACAGGGTTGCCGCTCCCCACTCCCTGCTGGAGCCCCAGGGCACGGTCTCTATATTTGCTGGGTTCTCAGGCCACAACAGCTGATCAGCAGTGGGCAACGCTAGACCTGAGCGTGGACTTGCTGACCAGGGTGACCTCTTGCCAGCTTCTGAATTCCAAACTGGATTCCCTCTCCATGGCCTGGCAGGCACACAGACTGTCCCAGTTTGCCTGGGGCTGAGGGTTTTACCCGGTCACTGGACTTTCATTGCTATAATTGGAGGGTTGGTCGCCCACGCCTCCTATTATTACACAGGACACAATTCTGTGCAATCTGGAATCTGGAGCAGAGAACTGACTAGAATCAGGGCCCCAACCTTTCTCTGTGGGATCTGTGGTTTATGATGCATCCTACACTATCCTGAGGCTGTTTTTGCTTTTAATTTCTATTGCAAATTCCAAAAGATAAGCTTTATTTCCAACAAGGAAATGGAGAAGAAAAGGTCTCAAGCATCTCCAGAGAAGATGACTGGTATAAAGTCCCTTAGAATGGAGATGCAGCATCCTTAGAAATGACCATCTCAAAGTCAAAAACTAGATGGTGCCCACCTACCTCTACCAGCAATTCTGATCAAGGCCACAATAGAGAGATAATGATAGAAAAGGAGGAAAATGTGGAACAGACCTTAAATTTGTAACACAGAAAAAATATCTATTGGACTGATTGAGATTAGGACACTCTTGAGACTATTTCTCTGAGATCTTCTTCAAAACTTGACCTGAGGCAATCTTCTAAGGTCATCTTGTGGCTAAATATCAGATTGACCTCCCAAAGAAGAAACATTAGCCATCAGTAAGTGTTTTAGTCTCTTTACAAATCACCCATAGGAGATCAAATGATAAACAATTACTTAGAAACAAAGATGAGAATGTAAAGGGGCAGGGAAACTCGATTAACAGAAATAGAACAACTGGAATGGAAATAAGGAGACCTTTCAGGGACTGTGAAGAAGGAACCAATGTCAGTGAGCAGTGTGTGTGTAGAAACTGTTGCATGGGAATCTAGATTAAATGTGAACCTTTACCAAAAGATGATATTATGTAAAAGTATATTAAGCTTTTGTGCTTGCTTCGACAGTGAACACACTAAAATCAAAATGATACAGAGACAATTAGCATGGGCCCTGTACAAGGATGACACACAAATTTGTGAAGTGTTCCATAGTTTTGTTCAATGATGATTAATTTTATAAAACATAATGCATGTAAATGATTATATGAAATATAATGTGAATGAAGAATAGTGTGAAATACAATGTATACAAACTTTGTAAGTAAACCAATAAAAAAAAATCCACAACACCATAACAAACAACCAAACTATGAACCACTGCTATAAGTAACCAAAGAGGATTATAGCTAAGGAAAAAGGTGGGGGGAAGGAGCTATTTCAGTCATCTGGGGAAAGAAGTGACATACTGAAGTAGAATGATGGCTGGGATGATGGAGAGAGATGTGGAACAATTTCAGAGATATTCAAGATTTAAAGTCACAAGGATTTGGCAATGGTTTGTATAGTGCCAAGGATTTATTGTTTGAAATGGATTTCTTCGTCATTGATTTCTTTTTTTCACATAGATGTGTGGGAACGGGCAAATAGGATGTGTCGGTTTACCCACAAGGGGATTGGTCTCGCCATTCCATTTCATTTAAAACAAGTGGTTCAACGGCAGAAATTGAGAATCTCACTGCCAACAAAGAACAGGAAGCAGCAGGCATCCTTCAGGGACAGAGATTCCTACATGCCAGACTAGACCAGGATCTCCAGGAGAGCAATGGCAGGCTTAGCAGAGAACTGAAGACCAGCTTGAAACAGAGGGCTACTGCACAAAGCCAGAGGCCTTCCTTCACGCTTGCTGAAGAACTGAGGGAAAACATGCCACTGGCAGAACTAAGGGAACTTTGCGATGCTGACTGAAGATCAACAGGACCTGCGACCACGGTAGAGAAGCTGCACTCTGTGATTGTATCCTGCTGCCTGTTAACTTCTCTAATAAACCTCATAACCACAAACAAAAAGTATATCAGCATTTATTACATGCATTTCTATCCTGTATACTCCTGGCTCTAAAAGAATTTACAACGCCATGGGAGAGTCTGAAATGAATACAATTTATTACACAGGCTATGACTTTGCCCAGGATGATGCCAAGGGGTCAAGGTAGTGAAGGAAGGAGGAGTTAGGGGACCTCTGCCTACTGTTTGCCAGCTGCTTACCATCTATTGTTTCATTCAAGCAGACATTTCCTAAAGCACATACCACTGACTCCTTGTTTAGTTTTTATGACATTTTCATTATCTTATCTATGCTACCGGTAAGAAAGATGGGGTTTTGAGAAGCCATGCTATCTTTCCCACAGCTGCATGTCAGTAAAGGAAGGTCTCACTGAAGTCAATGAGTCTGAGCCCTGTCTGTGACACTCAATTGCCCACCCTCGTCGGGCACTGGGTCCTCAGTCAACACCAGGCCCTGGGAACAGGCATGTGGCTGTGAACAGAAGCACAGCTGAGAGGAATACGAGTGAGTCTCTGAGTTGTACATGCTGGAATTCCAAGTCAGGAGATTGGACTGTCTCACTGGAGATGTGGAAACTCTGGGAATACTGGTATTCCAAAGGAAACTGGCAGGGCAGATGTTGCCCTTCTGACTCCTACTTATGATAAGATTCTAAAGAACGCACAACCAGAATGTGCAGCTTAAATGCCTGACTTCTTCATCGTTCTTCCAGGGTCATGGATGGGGAACATTATTTTATATTTTTCCATTGTATCATAAATTTTTTAGAGCATCTATTTTGTACCCACTCAGAACCCTGAAACAGCTTGCTTTGCATCAAACTCACTGACATCAATCACTTGTGACTCCCAGTGACTCTTCACCACGTTTCTGAGGCTGTAAATTCCAACAGGAGGAGACTGCTCCTCTTTCTCCCTCTCAGAATCACAGGTGGGTTCACACCATCAGAGACTGGAGGGGTTTGGGTAAGCAGTGTAATTTGGTATATACTAGGCCACCAGAAGGGGAGCTCTGGTGGCGCAGTGGTAAGGAATTGCCCTGTCAACACAAATGCTTGTGGTTTGAATCCACCAGCTGCTCCATGGGACAAAGACAGACAATCAACTACCGTGCAATTTACTGTTTCTGAAAACCTGCTGGCAGGTCAGCTACGGGTTGAATCCGACTCAACAACACACAGCAACAATAACATGTCACCAGAACTTCCCTTTGCATCTAGAAAGTACTTATTAGAAGCAAATTTAAAATGTATTCATTTGATATGCTGGGCCTGATTTTAAGAAGTGCATTTGGAACACAAGCTTAAGAGCCCATTACTTTATCACTTATTGAAATAAAAGCTCTCATTTCAGTGACACAGCATTCACAGTGGGCGGAGGGATCTGCCTGGCATTATTTAACTGCTGTCCTCAAAAACGTTCTAAACCTGCTGACCTGCTGCTGCTACTTTCTAGGTTGTGATTAATAAAGCGAATAATACTTTCAGACAATTAAGCACTTTCAAAGAATAAGAATTCCCATTAATATTTTAAAAGGTTAATTTCCTTCTAATTACAGTTAACAAAAGAGAAATACAGGAAGGATGAGATTTCAAAAAAGGACTGAAAGAAAGATAAGCTTATAAAAAGGGGGGAAACTGGCACCCTTCTTGTTCACGCC
This sequence comes from Elephantulus edwardii, assembly GCF_000299155.1. NCBI lineage: Eukaryota > Metazoa > Chordata > Mammalia > Macroscelidea > Macroscelididae > Elephantulus > Elephantulus edwardii. The sequence continues at coordinate 5,157,862 of NW_006399764.1, read as the reverse complement.
CACTCCTCATCAGGCCAAGAGCTCTGGTGGCATCGCCAGAGGGGCTGTGCTGCCAGGCATAGGTGGCGCCTCTCTGGCATTCTGAACTCGCCAGTGGCTTATTGGGAGAAAGATGGGTGATCTTGTCCTGTGTGACTTACAGCCTCTGTAAACCCAGCAACAGTCAACAACAATTAGTTGGTTTGTTAATTTAATGTTGGTTTATCTCCCAGGATCTTTTCTAAACTACTGACTGAGATAGGAGGCGGGGGTGGGGTAGGGTGGGGTGTCGCTTTTCTATTTAAGTCTGCTCTTGGCACGGCCAGGTGTTAGAATCTTCTATCCTAGAAATGAAATGAGAACACTTTGATGGACAAAGAAAGGCTTTCTCTACTTGCTGGTTTATGTTCAACTTTATCCTACACTGGCCTTTATGTGTTTACTCATAAAAGACTGACATTCAGCCAGAGGTTTCTGCTCTTTTAGCTCAAGCAAGCCCAAAGCAGGAAGGCTTCGAGTCTCTTCCTTCCATTGTCTGCTGGCAGGCGCCCTTGAGTGGACCCCATCTCAGTGACCCACTCACGTACAGTACCTTTAAGGAGGACAATTTCCCTAGCTCACCACTGAAGAGAAATGACCTAGATGCTCCAGAAGAAGAAGCAAGTTCTAGGAGATCAGCAGGGGTTTCTCCACCATCTACACTTATGTGGCCTCGGTCCACTCTTCTGTCTTGCACATTTTCTATAAGGCATTCTAGTCCTTTAAACTACCTATTTAACAGCTGTATTTACAATCTTTTCTCCCTGTAGATCTTGGAATTAATGTTCACTCACAACAACTTTTGAGAAGAACTTAGCAACAGAATCCAACCACTGATTTTTACTTTCTTTCTACTCTGGGTGCCTGGCTGAGTTCAGTGCTGGCCCCATTTCTGTCCTCAAAGAGCTTTCTAGAAGCTACTGTGGACGGGGAAGCGAAGAGAAGCAGCTCCTGTCTTCATGCAAGTGCTCCTTAAAAACGCTTGCTTTGTTCTAGAATGCCCGAGTGATGCAGAGGAAACTCTTTTTGCCTTGAACTCCCCCTCCAGGTATGCTGATATATTTCAAGTTGAGAAGTTCTTGAGGTGACACATACCATCTGCCAACATCTTCTGTGAAAGGTAAGAGCACTGTCCATAAGGGAAAGCGGGACAGGGGAGCTAAAGAGGGCAGGCTCTCCCGGCACTTCAGTCCTTAATCAAATGGCCTGGCCTGACACGGAATTGCCCTTTGCATAATACTTGCCACAAATGCCACTTACTTAAACTGTTTCAAGAAAGTAACTTACTGTATTATAAAGAAATGTACTCTACTGGGGGAAAAAAAACAACTAACAACGAGCCAACTAGAAATAGCTGTGTCAAGGGCATCTATGTTAAGGCACCACATGTTACAAAGGCTGCTGGGGTTTTTAAGGGTTCTTGGTTTCTAAAGCACAGAGTGAGTGCAACTCTAACAGTAGCCTATCAAGAGACTACAAAGGAGACCTATTCATCCAAATAATAATATTCATGTTTCAGAATAGACCTTCTGGATTCTAAGAAACAAAAACCTAGTGCTGTTCAATCAGCTCCCACTCAGATCAATCCTACAGGTCAGAGCAGAATTACCTCCCAGGTAGCCACAGCTGTAAGTCTTTATGGAAGGAGACTGGTGCATATTTCTTCCACAAAGCAGCTGGTGAGTTTGAACTGCTGACCTTCTGGTTGGCAGCCAAGTGCTTATAATCACTGTGCTATATGACTCCCTGGATTCTAACAAGCTGTGTTAAAACCACATAGCAGGTGGTTCAGTGTGAAAAGCAGTCCTGTTCTCTTTGCCCCTCTCTGTGGGGAAGGGTACTTGGATGTGAAAAGGATTAATGCACTTGACTGCCAAGGTCTGGAGGTGTGAGCTTGCCCAGAGGGGCTTGAGTCAAAAGGCTCGGAGATCGACTTCTGAAAAGTCTGGGGAGGACAGTTTCTCCTGGACACCGATTGGGCCACTGTGAGTTGGAGCTGACTGAATGCCAAGTGATAACTGACAGAGTGAAAGCTACTCAGAGGCAGTGGAAGGCAACTGTGTGCTGGTGGCTGGCCTACACTAGGTGTGAAATACTCACTTACAGACTGAAGAAATGCTCTGGTCACCTCTGATTAGCAGCAAGAGAGACAAAAGATAACCATGAAGAGATTCAATAAACAGGTGACTAGTTTTAGAGCAGGGAGTGAAAGGTCCAGCCCACGAGGCTTGCATTGTATCCTGCGTAGTCTTAGAGAGGCATCTTGGCCACATTCTGGGTGGTAGTGGGCACGGCAGCATCTCCTGGCCTTCAGTTCTCCCCTCAGCCCTGCCCAACCCTCCAGCCCACAGCTAACCTTCAGTGGACATCGTTGAGGGGCCTGGCAGTACTCAGTGACAAATGGCCCAAGCCCACGGGGTGACTCAGGGACCACAGCCGACCACAACACTCACCAAGGGCTCCAGCTCCTTGCGGTCTATGAGGTTCATCTCTGTGACGAAGTAATAGAAGTGTTTGTAGCATGTGTTGACGTGGGCCTCAGCGCCCATCACAATGACCCGGTCGAAATGATGGATGTAGACGTGGACAAAGACCCGGAAAAGGCGGCACAGAATCTTCTTGCAGATTTGAAGGAAGTTCTTGGGGAAAGGCACACCTAGAAATGGAAAATTTTTAAAAAAAGGAGTAAGATGAGGATGGTGGCATTTCAGTGGACGTCAGAGCGCCAAGAGGTCCCAGCTATGGGCCTGTCGCACTGTGAGCCCACCCCCTCCTTGGGCAGCTGCAGCAGAGACTGCCCGAAACAATGGTTAAAAGGGGTTAAATCACCATGTCAGTAAAGATCACAGGGAAGCAAAAGCCAGGGCAGAGGGCCAGGTTTATGCCTTTGGTTGTATCTTTTTGGTGGGATGTACTCTGCAATTATACAAGCAGAAATAACAGTCTAGGGAGAAATGGCAAAACAATTGAGACAGGAAAAAGAGCAATTGTTGCTAAAAAGAGCATTTGTTGCCCAAAAGACCAGGACGACAAAGGAGGGATGGACAAATGGAGTGCAGGGCAGTGGACTCCGAGACATTATGCATTTGTCAAGACAGTCTCCCAAGACTGTACACACCTCACAAAGAGAAGCCTCATGTCTACTATGGATTTCAGCTCAGAGGAATGTATCAACCTTGGCTGCACCAATTGCAACAATGTGCCCTGGATGTTCACAGTGGGAGCAGCTGTGGGCAGGAGGGAGGGTGTATGAGAACTCTCTGTACCTTCTGCACGGTTTCTCTGGGTGCCCAAAAGCAGCACTGAGAGAAGAAAACAATGTGGACAAAACATACAGAGAAAGAAGTTTTATTTCTACAAAGACATCTACTTTCCCTTCTGGCTTTCTTGTTTACCCCCATTTTTAAAACATAACAGCACTTCTGTTATCTCTGACATGAAAAAATAACCACCCAAAACCTAGTGGGTGGAAGATGATGCTTTGTGGAGACTGGTCTCGGCACGGGGTAGCAGGGAGCGGTGGGGGCTGCAGCAAACTGAGGGGCATCTTCCCAGCAATGGGAGCAGCTCTTGCTCGCCAGCAGCCCAAGGCAGCCACAGGTGTGTGTGTGTGTGGGGGGGGGTGTTGGTGGTATGAAGGAATTCAGTTGCTGGAACTTGAGTGTCCAGCAGTATTAAAGAAATACAGGAATTTCAAGAGAATGCAAACATCCACTGTTTCAGGGGAACCTCATGAACTTTCCAATGTTGTAAGTTGTCACTGAGTAGATTCAAACTTATGGCCACCCCTCGTGTGAAGAGTGGATCTTTCAAAAGCAGAACATAACTTAGTGGGTTTGAACCAACAACCTTCCAATACGGATGCTTAAAGTGTTGGCAATCACAGTAAAGCCTATGGAATCTGGACCACAGGTAAGGTGGACCTGTTAGAGAAGGAAAACACACCATTTCCCACTAAAACGTGCAATAGAAAACTGGTAAGACTGAGCTTCTGGTTCCCATAGGTTTATTAAAAGACCATGAACAAAACACCACAAAACAGCTCTGTTGTCAGATTTTGTCTTCAGGCTACCAGTTGGCAAGATCTGATGCAAACCCTTTCCTGAAAGATACCTTGTCTGAGTTGGGCAAACTCTACAAACTTTATAGATTTTTTTTTTACATTTAAAAACAATTTTATTGGTTTGCATATAATCATTTATATACATCATGTTTTATACAGTCACTTAGATACATTATAGATTTTTAAATTTTTTTCTACTAGTTTATTTACAAAATTAGAATACAAATTTGCACAAATTCTTTCCATTTCTCTCACCCCCTTACCCATCAAATTGTACAACCCAATGATTAATCCTCCCACCCCCATACATCCCTCTGCTCCTAGCCTCTCCCACCCCTCCTGGATCCTTATACTCATTCTAAAATAACAGTCTTATACAATATTTATCCTTATGGGACTGTATTAGTCCACTCAGGGTGATGCTCTCCAGTCCCTCCCAAGTTAGGTAATAATTTACAAAGTTATTGCTCCTGCATGCTGTATAGTATTCCATTGTATGAATGTACCATAATTTCTCAATCCATTCTTTTGTAGTTGGACATTTGGGCTGTTTCCATACTTTTAATGACATAGTTTTACACTTCATCTCTTTGGGGGGGCTAAGAGTTGAGGGGCTGCATTTTTCATAAAGGGTGTATGGTCAGACATATTCACTCAGGCTTCTTGCTGGAACATCCCTTGCAGCCTGCTCGAGGAGATAAGCAGAAGGATTACATCTCCACATCCTTTCTCCCCCTCAAATAAGCTTTGTTGTTGTTGTTGTTGTGTTGAACCTGATCCAAACCATAGCCGACCCTCCAGTGGGTTTTCAGAGGCCGTTAATCACACAGGAGAAAACATTCCATCCTTCTCCTGAGGAGCGGCTGGTGGATTTGAAACATATGCCTTTGGCATTTTAGCACAGTTCCTAACCAGTAAGCCACCAGAGCTCCCTCAAATCAGCCTACACCCGTGTTATTTGTTGTCCTTCACTGGTGAGAGGTTGGCATGGATTCTTAAGTTAAATAGACGAAATTCCTACTCTGCTCTTTTTCAGTTGTATCATCATGGACAAGTTATTTAACACATCTGAGCGTCAGAGTTTCCACAGGTAAAAAGAAGATAAAAACTCCGATGTGTGGTGCTGGCTAACTGAAAGGTCAGAGGTTTGAGTCCACCTCAGCAGAGTTATCCTTCGCAGGAAAGGCAGACATCTGTGTCAGCAGCCTGTTAACAGGACCACAGCACTGTGCTCAGGGACCCACAGGCATCTGTCACATGAAAGATACTCTGTAATGGGATCTCCTGAAACTCCCAGGGCAGGATAAGAGGGGCACCCATCTGGCAGTCTGCGGTGACAGGATCTGTCTCTTCAGGGCCCCAGGTCTATGACCTGCTTTTTCTTCCAAAACAAAGTGGCAGCATACCAAATGAGCCCAACAGAGACTTGGGTACAGCTTGGCAACTGACCATCTGGACCACAACATGGGGATCTGGGGTGAGGTCAGTCTGGGAAGAAGTGGGGAGCAGACACCTGCAGGTGATATGTATCATTTGCACAGCACACCTGTGCAGGATGGCAGGCCTTCGAGTCCTCTCTGTCCGATGAGTAAAACTAAGACCCACAGACAGGAACGAATTTGTTCCAGTCATTACATGGAAAGGGGGAGGGCTAGGATTTGAACCTGGTGCACCCGACTCTAAAATGCAAAGCATCTGGCTTTGTTTGCAGTGTGATGCCTTCCCTAGTGCCCACCACAGACAGAGGCATCTGCTGCAGAGGACAATGAGGCATGTAAGGCACAAAACCAAATCAAGACAAGAGTCACTGCAATCTAGATGACTCTGAAAGATGGTACCAGGGATAAGGAAGACCAAAACAAGACCGGTGACCGTGAATTGTGTGGGTAAATAGTACTGCCTACCTCATAGACTGCCAAAAAGGCACATACTTTCTTTTTAAATTCTTTTTATTAACTTTAATGAAAGTTTACTAGACTTAGGGTTTCCAGTCATTCATTCATTGTTGCATTTTCCTCCCTGCCTACCCCCGCCCCTCCAACTCTTCTTGAAAAGAAAAACTCACTGTTACGCAATCACTCTGGACTTCTATAATGACAAGAATACCCACTCATATGTCCCTTTTAAACAGTTCTCTCCCTCATCTGTTTCAGTGCAATATACATCATTCCTCCCCTCCTTTTCTGTCTTCCAGCAACTTCGATGTCAGTCCCATTTTACAACAGTGGCCCTATGAAATATTTGTCCTTTTGTGACTGAGGACACATACATTCGTTATGTAGGAAGTGTTATCAGTATTGCTCCTTGGAGGTGAGGAGAGTGACACTTGAGCTCCCACACTTTGAGAATGTTGTCAGGAGAGGTCAGTCCTCAGAAAAAGACGTTGTGCTGGGGAAAGCAGAGGGTCAGCAAGAGAGAGAGACCATCAGTGAGATGGATTGCTGCAGTGACTGCAACAATGGCCTTGAGCATGACAGAGATCAGGATGATGGTGCAGAATGGAGCAAGGCTTTGATCTGTTGTTCCCAGAATCGCTGTTGAGTCAGTTAACTCAACGGCACCTAACAAAAACAACATTTTAGCCCTATAGGGAAGAGCAGAACTGGGCTTCCAAAGCTCTAAAGCTTTATGGAACAGATTGTCACGCCATTCTCCTGCAGAGCAGTTGGGCAGTTTGAACCTCCAACCTTTGAATCAGGAGTCGACCAGTTAATCACTCATTGTACCACTCATTGCACTTCTGCAGCACATAAATGAATTCATTGGAGAAGGATGGTAGGGAGCGAGGGGCAGAAGACAAGGTGCCCAAGTCAGGTGCACAGAGGCCAGCGAACACACTCAACCACCGTTACGGAGGAATGTCCCTTCCTTGCCGAGGCTGGAAGGCCTTCGAGCTGAGATTATTAAGTAAAAGCTAGCATTTGCTCTTGTTAGGTGCTGTGGCATCATTTCCAAAGCATAGCAACCCTATCAAAGCAAAACAACGCCACTCTTTGAAATCTTCTGTCCAACTCTCTTCCTTTCTTCCCTTCACTTTAGTATCTTTACGTTCTAAAGTTTCTTCTTCCCCCAAAGGACCTGAATGACCAAGCAGGAAGCATCGGTTCTGATGCACAGCAGCCGTACAGACAACAAGACGAACCACCATCTGGAACTGCAGCCTGCTCATAAATACCACCATGCACAGGCCATGCTCAAGTCGCGCGTCAGCCGCCTTGGTGAGGGTGCTCCTCATTTCCTCTGACCCTCTATTTCACTAAGGACGTCCTTCTTCAACGACTGCTCCCTCAGGGATCAGAATCCCCCAAGAGCTCCCAAGGGGAAAATTAAAGGGGTGTAGCTTTGGAAACCTGACAGAGCGCCCCTATTAGTTGGAAACAATTTGACAACAGTGAGCACTTAAACTGTAAAGAAGGAGCCTCATTGCCACAGTGCTAATCAAAAGGTTTGGAATTCAAATCTACCACGTACTCGGGAAGAGAAAAATGGGCAATCTCCTCTCTCTGAGACTAAATAAAGTTTCAGTCTCTAAAACTCAATAAAGGGTGGCTATAAATCACACCAGTTCAGACAGCGGTGGGTTGGCTTTGGCTGAGATCTGTAAACAGGATCCTGTTTGGAAATAGGTGCATTTGTTATTTTACTAGGTCATTTAGCAAGTAGGAAAGGTTCCAAATCTCATAAATTCTGGGTTCTAGAAAGAGCAGAATGGACAGAGAGACATGCACATGGGAGAAAACAGATACCATATAAAGGTAGTCTAGAATCCAAGGGCTACTATGGCACTTAGAAATGCCCAAGTCACAGAAAAGAAAGGCATTGTGCTTAAAGTCCTCCTATGTTTTCATTTTCAGAAGGGAAGTCTTGGTATCAATATAACAATTTGGAGTTTGCAAAACATTTACAGGGGCAGCAATATCATTAGGTGCTGGGTTCTGGTCTCCCTTGGGCTTTGCCCCTTCTAAACAATTCTATACTTGTGTCTTCATTTTCTGTTAACTTTCCCGAACACAGAAGTGAGTTCATGCTTCGTTTCAACTTTTAGAAGGATTTGGCACACAGCTAGGCAAGGACTATGTGATCAATCAGAACTGGTCAGAAAAGATCAGAGGTCTCATTTAGTCAAGGTGCGAATCCATCCTCTCCTATTTGAGAAAGGGGAGGAGGTAAGCCCCACAGAAATGAGAGCTTTTCTATTGTTTGGACAGCTAGCATCCCAATAGAGTTGCTGGCATGGAAAGCTGGATACAACTTCTGGACAGAAGGAAAGAGGCTCTGAATTGAAGAACATTTTGATCCACCCTAGAAGATGGAACAAGAATCTGTAACTTCTCTCTTTTTATCGTTGAAACCTTTACCTTTCAATCTGAGTTTTCGGGTGATGGTAGTTAATCTTCAGTCACTGTACTCAATCAGAAAGTTAATGCCAGACATATTAACCTGTAATCTTAACTGAAATAGAATGTACATTTTAAGAGCTTCGAGTTAAACTTTGACTACACTTACAGTAACCGAGACAAACAATCCAACGATACTCCCAGACAGTTACATATGTGCTGATGATCGAAAAAAAAACAACCTTCATCCTGAAGGTCTCTAAGAGAGAAGCAATCCCTAACCGCGTCTCAGAGCATACCTCTTCTCAACTCCCCTGAAGCACATCTCCTAACATTCAAGCTGAGAAAAGTCAGGCCCTAGGAAGGTGGTATGAAACGAAAAAAAAAAAAAAAATGCACTTACACGAGTGCTGCATGGGGCAGGGACAAGCATCGAGGTATCTAGGGGTGGACAACTCTGTTACATGATGTGGTTTGTTGTTGCTGTGTACTGTCCAATCGGAATCAACCTATAGCCGACCCTCCAGTGGGTGATGTGGTGAATCGACCCATAGCTGACCTTCCGATGTGGTGAATCAACCCATAGTTGACCCTGCAGTGGGTGGTGTGACCAGTACTGATATGGGGTCCCATACAATTCCAGTTATCTTGGAAATGGGTCCACATAAACGTGATGCTATGTGTGGAAGAGTGAAACTCTGCTGTGGAGTGATACTGGACGGATTTTTTTCTTTTTTACGTATAAGTAGTTCTTGACTGATGTATTTGAGTTACACCAATGGGCATTTTTAACTGTCCCATTTTTATGTATGTGCAAGCAGGAGTGGCATCCACTTCTAAACAACATGCCTCTGGAAACTCTCTGAACTTTGATAAATGACAATAGTTATTGAAAGGCTTCAGGCCTTTTGTTCATAGGGTTGCTATGAGTCATGTTCGACTTGACAGCAATCAACAACAACATCATCAACAACAACAACAACAACAACATCCTATTGTTAGCCATGTGTACTGCATACATGCTGCCACGTGTAACTCGCGGATGTGAGCACTCTCAGAACACTCAGGAACACTCACAGATGTTCACCTTGATGGTTTTCTGTTCAAAACACGCCATAGAAGCAGAAGAAAGAAACATGAGGAAGAAGGAGAGTTGTTCGTACTTTTACAGTGACAAGATTAGCTGGAGTTTTTCCCTAAACTAAATTAGAGGCTTCGGTTGCTTGCAAGCATAGACCCGAAGGCTGACGGTTTTGCTGATGGTGCTTGGGGGATTCAGGGAGCAAGGAGGCACATAGGGAGAGAAGCGAAGCCCATGCAGACACTGCTCAGCAGTTATCTGATTAGAAACATTATCCCTACTCCCTGGAAAAAATCCAAATAATCCAGCACCTTCCATTGGTAGAGTTCAACACCACAACTTTCAAAATGCCAGTGCTGTCCAAGTCTTCTTGATCTTCGGAGTAAATTTTTATGACTTGACTGACTCTAAAAACTTATGTATGTACTAGAATCATGCCCTAAGTTTACAAATGTCTCCAGCTCCCAAAGACAAATAAAGACTGAACTTATAAAGACACTGATAATAACAAACAAAAACAAGGTATTGAACTTCAGTCAGACCCAACTTATGCCAGAGTTTATGGAACGGAACTCTACTGTAGGTTGAGAGGTACAAGCACGTCTTTTGAGGACCTTCTGGGTAAGACTCAAACCTTGACTGTTTCAATTTGCAGACAGGTGTGTTAACCATCTGTCCCACCCAGGGATTCCTGAAATGGGGTGGATGTTGTTCTGTTCTTTTGAGTTGGGACTGATTCATAGCTGATCCTCCACTAGGTTTTCGAGGCAGAGAATCACATGGGTGGAGAGGGTGTGTCTTTCTCCTGCAGCTCAGCCAGTGGATCTCAGCACAACTCCTTACCCATAGGCCACCAGAGCACCCTGAAATGGGTTAATCAACCTAAACGAGGGTCAGATCACCTGAAGGTAGCAGAGAAAGCAGAAGTAAGTTGTCTGGGCTGAGATAAAAACCCTAAAACGATCAGCTGACATGAGCTTCTACCAGGAATCTGCTCAAAATAAGACCCAGAAAGCAAGGCTGGCGTTTGCAGGGCAGCTGGGCCAAGGAGGAGCCATCCAGGCAGCTGTGGTGCAGGCTGAGGGGGAAGTGAGGCTGTGGGCCTAGAGTTTCTCATGAGGTCTCTTTCTCGACTGTTCCTGAAGACTTGGTCCTCCGCCAGGACCCAGCAGCTGACAGCCGTGCCGGTTTATGAATGTGTCTAACCACAGCTTCTGATCTGTGTGCCATGTTCAGGGTGGGCATTAAATTGAGCGTGGAATATCATCATTTCTCTGGGGCCCCACGCCAACTTGCCTTTCATCTCTGCCTTAACAAGTCCCCGTCTCCCAAACAAATTGGAATAAAAATTCCAGCTACATTTGAGTTTCAAACCATTCTCTCTCTTCATCTAACCATCTTCTCCCTTCTTTTCTATGAAGTCAAGTGCTCCATTTAATTCCTTTTTCTTTGGTACCTTTGAGAGAAAAAGGATTCCAATGACTTGAACTATTCCAATTTTTCCTGGGTTTGGAGGCTTGAAAAAAAAGACAGAGGGATTCCCAGAATGCAGCACTGCCTTGGATGACAGGCTGGCCTTCTGGTGGCAAAGACCTCCAGGCTCTCTCTCTGCCTAGCATGGTAACTCCATGAAGGCAAGGAGCCATGGGCATCTTCCTCCCAGGTGTGTGCCGATACCACGGGTGGGAGGGAGGGTGGGTATGTAGTAAGTATTTGTTGAATGACTGAACAAAAAATTAAGCTCCTTCACCATCCATCTACTGTAGCTTCTGACCTTACTGTTTGCTGTTTATTTTTGTTTTCATTATCTACTCTCCTTCTGAAAGGAAAGCCCTCGTTTCAGGATGTGACTCCAGCCTGGGAACAATGTGGGGGAAAGCAGGTCTTTGGAGGCACGAGGAAAGAAAGATGTCTCTAAGGGCATCAGAGGAATACCTCCAAGCATCTGTGAATACCTCTCTCCTTTCTTTAAAGTTTAATCTCTACACTCAATTCCTCTGCCATCTGCTATCTTGTTCCTCAAATGGTCCAGAGCACAAATCCCAGCTGGTAGCTGCACATCAACGGGGCTCCTAGGCCCAGCTGTCTCTCTACCTAGACGGCAAACTCCTGGAAGGCAGAAGCCATGAACAACTTCCTCCCAGGTGTGAGAGGAAGTGCCTATACCCTTAGTGCCTGTACCAGGGTTCGTGAAGGAAGGTGGGTAGGGAGTAAATGTGTGTCAAGTGACTGAATGAGAGTTAAGCCCCTTCACCGTCCATCTGCTTAACTCTATGTCCAGAAAGGCAAAGGTGACTTGGCTCGAGATGCACAGAGCTAGCGGTGATGAAACAGGATTAGCACTCAGGTCCGTCTGGCTCCAAAGCTCCTTTCACTCTGCCAGGATGCCTTGCCCAGTTCTTGCTGCTTTTTCCAGCTCACTCCAATTGAGTTGGCGGAATTGGAAAAGCAATCCTTGTTAAAAGGTGAGGATGGAAAAGGGTGGTTTGGCTCTCCCTTCCCCAGTGGAGACGCCGTTAGTTGTTTGGCAGTGGCCTTAACTACTTTTGGGGGCTCAGATTCTAGCCACGCATCATTCTGCGGCTTGCTCTTGAGTCGAGCTTGCTAACCTTCAAAAGGCTCTGTTTTCTTATGCAACAAATGGGGGTAAGAATACCTAGTTTTATAGAGGATGATGAAAATGAAACGAGAAGGGCTAAATACAGGGTCAGCGGGCATGCAAGGATGTCCAGCCAACGGCAGCTACTGTTACAAAGACAGAGCTGTCTACAGTGTCAAAGCCACTGGGACGCAGGAGAAAATGAAAGGAGACAGGTGAAGCTGTGTTTTCTCCAAAGGACAAACTCTTTCCTGGAAAATGGATCAGGAAGAAACCTGATCTACGAGAACCCAGTGCAGGCTGTCTGGAGGAACTTCCCCATGCCACACGATGAAACCTAATGCCTGGGCCAATGCTCTGGGGACCTTGGAAGGCTGTCAGTAACAACCGGAAATGTCCATGTTTCTCTTTCAAGCTGTTATTTATGTCTGAGAGCATTTGGGCAAGGCTTTGTCTTTAGGCCCTGTAATAAGAGTGCGTACGTGAAAATCCCGCTGCAAGTCATAAAAATCACTCATTCTCAATAGCTCATGAATAAAAACAATATCCCACATGCGTGGGAAAAGCAAACAGCCCTGGCTCAGAGCACACCACTTCCAAAGACCTTCCAAAACACATGGATTACAAAACCAAAATGTATCACAAGGGAAACAAAACAAAATAACCAACAACACAGATCTTTGGAAAACACACCTCTCTGTCCTCCTAAAGTAGTTTCTCCTCCCCAGTCGGTCGCCCTGCAATAGAGGTATTTCTCTAAAGAAGCCTGTGTTTTGGCTGAGGAAAATCCAACCACAGAGGACTGATTCCTCCCTGCAGATGTTCTGCGTTATCTTGGTGCGCTCCTCAAGAAAAGCGTCTGTTCAACGTGCCAAGAAAAATAATCCCATGTAGCAGGACTTTGTTCTTCTGCCTTAAAAAAAAAAAAGAAAGAGAGAGAGAAAAAAAGAAAAGAAGCTGGGGGAGGGGGGGGAAGACTAGCTCCCAACAAGCTAACAGCTGCAAATGGTTAGAAATAATGAATTGGCCACCGCTCTGTTCTTCAGTTCCCTTGCTCTGTGGTGTTACCCTCCTGTTTTCACAGTGGTTGGAGCAGAAGAAAAAAAAGGCTGCTAACCTGTGATTATATGTTCTAAACAGATTGTTAATTACTGCAGACATGCCATTTGCACTGGCGTTGATTCTGACTCCTGGCCTCCCTCTCTGTGCCAAGCAGAACTACTCTGTAGATCCTTCAAGGCTGTCCTTGGAAGACAGGTCTGAGGATTTCGGACCAGGCGTCTATGGATGGGTCTCAGCCCCTAACCTTTACATTATGATTTGAGGACCTCAGCATTGCCCTACCTTGGAATTCCCAGGAGGGACTTATTATATACAGCCTATCAGCTAGTGCTGAAGCTCCCCATGGACTGTCAAAAAAA
>NW_006399764.1:5103686-5144243 GCF_000299155.1 Elephantulus edwardii | reverse complement strand
AACCTCTATGTCTTGGAGAAAGTGCAGCCAGCGCACCCTTTGGAGGTAAAGAGGACGAAGCTTCCTCTCACATACTTTGGGCATGTGGCTATTCCTTGGAGAAGAACGTCATGCTGGAAGGTGGGGGGGGTGGCAAAGGAGAGAAAGCCCCTCCCCCAGATGGATTGACACCGTGACTGCAGCTATGGGCTCGAGGGTGCTGGAGATTGAGAGCACGCTACAGGATAGGTCAGGATTCAGATGTGTTGTTCATGGGGGCGCTATGAGTTGTACTTGTCTTGACAGCACCTAACAACAACAACAAGAACAACAACAACTTGCTTTTTACATGTCTTTCTCCTCCCCAGGTACAATTCTCTGCTTCTGAGGGCTGTTTCTAAGTCCCTTTCTCACCCCCAGGACATCTCCCTTCACTCTCTGCTGTCATGACGAGATGACAGAAGTAGACTGTTATTGTTGAGTACTGTAGAGTCCAAACGGAACCACAGTCACAGAGAACATCAGCAGGTTCTCAGAGACAGCACAGTGCACAGGAGGCGACGGCCCCTCTTTCTTCCCCAGAGCTGCTGGTGGACTCACACCGCTTACCTCCGTTCAAACCTGCTGAGTTTGCTAAAAATCACATGAGCCAAATGAGACCAAGGGAGCTGAGAATGGGATGGTAATGAACTTCATTAGTGTCAGGAAGTTAGACTTAAGTATAGCCAGATCATAAGCTGCGGACAATATGAAAATGATGTAGTACCCTTGTTATGGATATAATATTATGACTATCTGCACCAAAGAAAATCTCCTTTGTTTATCAGCAGACTCGGCCTGCCATTCATTGTGTGGAGGACAGTGAACAGCTTTCTCACTCACGTCAGTCCAATCCCACTGTCGTTTTCCTAGATCAGGTCTCCATCGCCTTGGCCTGGCTTGCTGTCGCTGCCCTATCTTTACTCTTGTGTTTCTCCAATCTCCAACAGACTCCTGGGGAATTTCCTCAACATGCAGGTTTAATCCTCTGGATGCTGGCTGGTAAGAAGCTACACTGCAGTCCCAAAGGCAGGCGGTTCAAATCTACCAGCTGCTCTGCGGCAGATGGACAGCAATCTCCTTCCGTGTGATTTACTGCATCTGAAAACCGACTGGAGACTCAGCTGTGGATTGGCTCCGATTCAACAGCACACAATCACCATCAAGGTGTCCCCCCTCTAAAAAAGTCCAAGACCACTCCACTTCCTACTGCTTCAATGTGAAATCAGAGGTATTTATCAAGAACTGATCAAATGCACGTTCATCTCGCCATCACTGCATCTGGATCCCCCTAGTCTGCACATAATGTTCAGTCGTCCGGTCAGAGCTAAGGGTCTCCTGCTCACTTGGGGTCGTTCCCACAGACTGGAGGGTGGCACCTGGAAATCTTGTGCAGCATCCCTTTCTTGTCCGGCTAACTCCTATTTGCTACTCACACTAAGCAACTAAATTATCAGCTCTTCTAGCTTATCTCCCCCAGCCTAGCTGGGTACACAATAACAATCGGTACCCCTCCCACAGCCACACTGACCCCCGTCTCAGGACTGCCCATTGTCTTGTGTCTCCTGTTGGAGGGGAGATTTATACTGTCCAGGAGTGTTCCTTTCTTGTTTACAGTTACGTTCCTGGCATCTGGTACATACCAGAACATAGTGTTTCTTATTCAGAATTTGGCGAATGAATAAATGGACAAATAACTACATAAATCAGGTAATGTGGGGGTGGCGAAGAGCTCTGCCTGAGTGGTTTTCCTTGATCTCACGTAGTAAGAGTTTGAAAACCACTGCTCTGTGGGAAGGTCTCCAGAGTACTGCTATACGCTCACATGTAACCGTGTTATATTATAAGTTATGTGTATATAAGTATTTAGTTTTGTTTTTTCCTTCCTTCATTTCTTTTATAACCCAACCGTGTTCTAGCAGAGTAGAACAGTTTCGTAACCAAACTATAAGGGTGCTGAGAAAATGAACACACATTTACCTCAATATACCTGGCAAGTCACAGACAGAAATGACGCTATCAGACACTTCCGGAAAAGAAGTTGTTCTTTCCCCAAAATGACTTTCTGCATTTTTAGTTAAGTGTTTATTTTCATCTAAATAAATTTTTAAAGTTGTCAAAAAAGCTGGTTCCCTAGAATGACTGAGGATTGAGGTAAACCAGACTTGGTTGGCAGGCAAATAATCTTGAGCTCTAAGGTATTAAAGAAGACAAAGATGAAGGGAAGAAAACACAAAGGTAACAGCTCCTCTTTAGAAAGATTGTGGCGAAGGAGCAGGGAAAAATGTGACTGAACTTGAGTGGAGCTTTGCAGAACCAGAAGGGAAGAGTGACCAGGAGGAAATGAATCTGAGATAGAAATGTAATTGCTGAGAGATTTTATGCAGATGGAAAGGGTCTACAAAAGAAAAACTTGCCCCAAAAATCCAGGGCTGCTTCTGCAGGAAAGGACATACCCATTCCTGAGAATGAATCTTTTCACCCAACACATACGGGTTAAGGCAGGAATTGTGCAGAGTCAGTGTGTTTACACGGACAAAGCCAATGAAAGTAAGGTGATGGGATGGGAGCACAACCAGAAATGAAGCTCTAAGATCTAATATTTGTGCTAAAGCAGCTCAGAAAGAACTAGGGAGCTCCGAGAGCTTAGTCTGTCAAAGCTGCACTGCTAGCCCAAGAACACATCTCTCTGGGGGTTCAAGTCTACCAGAAAGATGGGGAATCTCCTCCTGCACAATTTACAGCGTAGGAGAACCTACTGGAATGTCAGTTATGACACTCTCCATCTCTCCCCTTTAATCCCTCTCAGTTCTAACACTGTGGTGATGTTATTATATGCGGTTGAATCCAAACCTACTCAGCTGATCCTCCAATAACTTTTCAGAGGCTGTAAATCACACAGAAGGGCTTATCCATAACAAGACTTTTAAAAAAGTACATTTAAACTACAATTGATATACTTTATGAGGCTATATTATAATCCTTGCAATGAAAAGTTTCAGTTACATTGTCTCCTAAAAACATGTACATTTCCTGAACACCTACTGCATGAGACACAGGACATTATCATGCTTAAGCAAGACAAAAACAACAACAACAACCAGATGCTCTGCTGGGGAAGGAGGGACAATCTCCTCCTGTACCAGTCAGATCTGATTTGACGGTACACGCACACAAAAATAAAAAAATTTAAAAAAAAAACCAACAATAAAACCAAAACCCCTTTGAGTTGCCCTCCCTATTGTACAGACTAGAAAATGGCAAGCTAGGAGCAGTTACCATCATCCCATCTGTCGGTTTGCCATTGTGTGGTGGCTTCTGTATCACTACGATGTTGGAATTTACGCCATGGGTCTTTCAAATCCCAGCAGAGTCACTTTGGGTAGAAATGGAACTTCCAGACTGAGATAAACTAGAAGAAAAGGCCTAATGGTCTACTTCTGAAAACCAGTCAATGAATCTATGAACCACAGCACGGTGTTGTCCAAGATGGTACTGGAAGGTGGCCCCTTTCTGTCAGAGGGTACTCAAAACACACAGTGGTCACAATAATGACTCAAACTAACCAATAATCATCAAGATGGCACATGACTAGAATGTGTTTCATTCTGTCGTTCATAGATCCTGAGTAGGAACAAACTGCCTTGCTTCTAAGTTGTGTCTAACTTAAGAGCAACTAACAGCAATAACAACAAGAGAAAACGAGTCACCTGCTCAAGTGATATAAGCAGACAGGCAGGACATGGTGGAGAAGGAATTTCAACCCAGATCTGCTACATTCAGAAGACCGTCTATGTTTCAAAAACTAAGGCTCTGTTGTTGTTAGGTGTCATTCAATTGGTTCTAAATTTGTACGTAGCAATGCTGTGAACATCAGAATGAAACACTGTTAGACTCACCCCATCCTCACAATTATAGCTGCTTTGAAGCCCATGGTTGCTGCCATGTTAGTCCTTCTTGTTGAGAATCTTTGTCATTTTTTATGACCTTCCACCATGATGTCCTTTTTCATAGAGAGCTTACCTGTTTCTCATATGAAGTCTTGCCATTCTCATAGCTAAGGAAAGTCGTGGCTGCATTTCTCTCAAGAGAGATCTTTAGTTCTTCTCGCAGCTTATGGGATAGCTCATATCCTTTACCAACACCATAATTCAAATGCATCAAGACTTTGGCTCTCTTTATTTATTGTCAAGAGGAAGTAATTTTCCAGAAAAACTAAAGTAGATGCCTTAAGAAATATATTTTTACGTTAACCTCATCATTAACAAAGTACCCATTTGTGGCTAGTCACAGAATTTAAGTCTCCAACTGAGATGAATCATTGAGTCCATGTGTCGATTTTAAAGTTGCTATTGAAATATGGATTTTGAAAAGAGAAGTGTCTGAGGTTTACGGCAGCTGTCTATTGGAATGGTGGTGGGGGCTGGACTCGGATGCAGGGTGGACTGAGGCCATTGCTTCTTTTGGACTTAAGGTCCTAAAAGCTGAGGTGAAAAAAGGACCGCTGTAGACCAAGATCAGCCTGAGATATATTGTCTGCGGACAACATATTTCTAGAATGCTGCCAGCAGTTAGGAAGCCCGGCCTCTCTTGGAAAACTCGGACGACTTGGACAATTGGACTGAAATTCCCACATGGCTACAACTGAGAATGGGCAACCTACTGGTGTCACTCATTCGACTGACGTCTCTAAAGAAAATTTGCCAGCGTCTGCAAATTTAATTGCAGCAAATAGTAAGTCTTTCTGATTAGGTGTTCCTCTTTGGGACAGGCCTTCTGGCCCTTCAGGAGAAGGGGCCTATCTTCCACAGGGCACAACCAGCATAGAACCCACCTGCCTGCTGACTGCTTCTCTAGGTAAGTCCCTCTCTGCTGCTTTTGTTTGCTTGGTCTCATTTGGGTAAGCTAGCCTGCCTCTGCTGCATAGATAATGTTTATCGGTCATATTGGTAAATCATTATCCTATTAACACTATCCCTGAGTGCCTCATAATTTCAAGTCCCTTCTCCCTTCCTGCCCCACAAAGCACTCTAATGGAATTTTTCGTGTTTTCTGGGCCTTATTTTAAACAAACGTGTAGCAGGCACCATTTGTTCACTTACTGACGGCAACTCTCAGGAAGCATCAGCAGAGACCCTTCTGGGGCTGATGCAGACAAATGAGCTTCTTCTGCAACACGTTTCATGCTTTGGCTCACATTTAGGTGGTCTTCAAGCCACGTTCACTTGACTTCCTTAAAACAAACAGGTGTCCTTGAACCGATTCTTACTAATGTGTATCTGAGTGGACTGGTAAGCCATTAGGTTTTCACTGGCTGATCATTTGGAAGGGCATCACCACACCCTTCTTCCAAGGTTCCTGAAGGCAGAGTCAAACACTGCCAACCTTTCGGTTAGCAGCCAGGGTAGGTTAAATCTCATTGTTTATATTAACAATTCATAAAAATTTTGTACTCTTTTCTGTGGCGGATCCATTTATGTTGGAGAAATTGTTAACTGTTCTCTAAATTTTGAAATAAAATTAATGTGCCTGCAATGTAATGGATCACTTATATATACATGACCTCTGCAGCTCCCATCAAATGCTTGGGTGAGACTATGCAAATAAGGTATCTCTGTGGTCCAAGCGAATGGATACCTTAGTATTAATGCAAGTAAGGTGGGTACTTTGTGGAGTTGGGAGGGAGAAGGAAGCTCCTGGGGGTGGGGTGTTGGAACCATGCAAAAAAAGGTCCTGGAAATCCTATTGGGGGGGGGGCCATGCAAATATGCTGTATGGAGCCTAACAAGGGGAGTCAGTTTTGCCATCCTGCTGGGCTTAAAATAAGTCATCCCAATGAAAGGACAACTCTCTATCATCAGGAAGAAGAGATGTAATTAGAGAATGTCTATTGATCTGCAGGTCCCTATCATCCCAGTGGATAGAGACACAGAGAGAGCTGAAACACAGCAGATGGTACAAGATGGTTAGCAGTAGTGGCAACAGAATTAGGAACCAGGAGAAGATGGCACAGTGAGTGGGCTTCCTGGCCCACAGAGCAAGGCAGTTAGAGCCTATGGAGAAAACACACTGAAAACCTCCACATAAGAAGCTTTTCTGGCAGAGTAGAGTGTTTTCAGGGACTTGTTTGTGGACTGGGTTAGAAATGCCAATTTTCAAGGCCTCTCCCATCTCACAGATCTTTTATTCATAAGGTCACTGTGAGTCTGGACAACAACATCATCCCACAAAGCACTGAATCAGCAACTTTGGGAGTGGGGCGATTTAACTAGCTCTCTGTATATTCTTGATGCATGCTAAATACTTTAAAGCCACTGGCCTAGAATATGGCCTTGTATATATTCAAGGGCATATTCTTGAGAGGATTTATTCTACTGAGGGCAGGCAGACGATGAGTCACAGAATTTGGCAAGAGACAGAACTGAGTTGAAGTTTCTTGTCTGCCACCCCTGTGTGCAATCCAGGGTAAGTGTCTGGGCCTTTCTGAGCCTCCGTCTCCCTATCTGATATGTTGTCGTTGTTAGGTGTCATCGAGTTGAGTACGACTCCTTGCAACCCTATGAACAACAGCTCTAAACCCGGTCCTATCCTGTGCTGTCCTCACATTTCCTGACACCCTCAAGCCCTCTGCTACATGTATATGTTGTTGTTGTTGTTGTTGTTAAGTGCCATCGAGTCATAGGCGACTCATAGCAACCCTGTGAATGAAAGTCCTCAACACCTGGCATGTATATGGGAACCCTATAAATAAATCTACCTCTTGGTAGGAATGAAAAAGAAAATCCCATGAAAGGTATTTTCTAACATTTCCTGATAAACAGTTACTATTATCATTGCTCATTAGAGATACCTGTTCTGGTTTTGTTGTTGTTAGTGCTGTCACGTTGACTATGACTCAAAGCAAACTTAGGAAGAACAGATCAAACCTTTGCCCTGCCCTGCCCCCAGCTCAAAGCCATTCATCTTGGTGAATCTTCCTCTTTTTTCCCTGACCGTCTACTCTTTCCAGCATATCTAAGAACTGGGGCCTCTTGACAGCATGCCCAGAGCATATGAGACAAAGATGCACCGTCTGTGCCTCTAAGGAGCACCATGGTTGCAGCTTCAGTCATGGGAGGATCCAACCGGCTGACGTTTGATCACCCAGGATACATGCTTGGCTCCTGACTCTTTATATGACACTAGAGAAAACGCTTTGGGCTGTAGTTCCATTGGACTGGAGAAAACCCTATGGGTGATACCATTGTGTCGTCATGAGTTTGTTTTTTGTTTTGTTTTTAAAACCTTTTGTGTGTGAGGCTTTGTATTTTTTTATATTTTTTCACAGCAGCCTCCTGAAGTATTTATTACTTATATCCCAAGTTTACAGATGAAGGAACTGAAAGTCAGAGAGGTTCAGGAAATTTTCTAAAGAAACATGACTAGTTACAAAGATCTTCCAGTTGCCAATCAGACCTCGGAATTACGCATACATCTTCGTAACCCACACAGTGGATCAGTCCTGGCTTCTAGAAGGAAAAGACCGTGTGCATGGCTAGGGAAGATTGTGGAGCTTTTGGTATGAGGACATATTTAACCTGAGCTGGGGTAGGGACATGGTAACAGTGGCTGAATTCTACACTGGACATCCAGACATCAGAGCAGGGGCAAAAAGGGGAGTAGCCCCTATTCCTGGTTGGTTTTCCTCCAGCGAGCTCTGGGTCTCAGCATCTAGGCCAAGCCAAAGGATGTGGGGCAGGAGGGACGGTGTCACCCTGACCAAATTCAATTCCTTGTTTACTTTTCTCAAGGATGTGGCCAGGATGACTACACTCATCCCGACCCAGGCTCTCAAGGCGCACAGCTTTGGTTTAGTCTCAGATTCATCAGACGTCCACTTAGTGAATGGCCATGAGGATCTGGTATACCAGAGTCTGTCCCTCTCTCAAAGCTGAGGCTGAATCTTTGGCTTGCTGGTCACTGTCATCCCTAACTCGTTCTCTGGCCTAGAGTCATACCTGACGTATGGCTATTACACAAGTAGTAGCACCTGGGCATGTGGCCAAATGTGGAGAGTAACTGAAGTCTCAGCTCGTAAGGGGGAGACTGAGGGGCTGAGAGGATCATGTGAGAAAGACAACAGGAAGAAAGAAAAGAGAAAATGGCAAGACACTTGCCCAGAGCCACAAACCCAGCCAAGCCTGGATTGGATGCAAGCCCGTCTCTTCCAACTTGTTCTCTTTCCATCACACTACTAGGCCTCCTGATGCTGTAGCCAGCCCCGACTTCTTTTAGGTCAATAAGAAGACAAAGATACTTAGTACCAGAAGTGTCCCAAAGTGAGACATTTGCCTCAGGAGGTAGTGAGCTTCTTGTGCCAGGAAAACTATGAGTAGAGACCTGGACACTACCTGCTTGGGTGGTTGTAGAGGAGCTTCAGGTTTAAGGTAGTGAGTGGTTTGCATGACTGTGGGCACAACACAATCATCTCCGCTGTTACTGTAGCAGGACAGGTTCCCAGCTCTCCTGGTTACAGACGTGGGTCTCAGACGGAGTTCAGGAACGCATCTAACTATGTGGAGAGCTCCAGTGGAACAGTCCGTAGGGAGCTGTGCTTATAAACCCAAACACACATCTCTCCGGCAGTTAGAATTCGCTAGCTGTTTAAGGGAAGGAAGACTTGCAATCTCCTGCCAGGTGATTTAGAGCATCAGAAAAGCAGTGGAGACCAGCTCTCAGTTGAAGACACCTAGTTGCATTTGAGTTTTTTCGGGATTCTAATGCAGTCTTTGGGAACTGCAGGAATCCCCCTCAACCTTTCTGGGGGCTCTGGAGTGAGAGATGCCTGGCTCTGGGCTACGGTGACTGACAGCAGTGACGACAACTCTAGCCCTCTCCTGAGCTGTTCACTCTGGGCCAGCGCTGGTTAAAGCGCTTCACACCCATTCCCTCAGGAAGGCCTCACAGGGATCCCACAAAGGGGGCACTGCCATCAGCCCCACTGTACAATGAGGAAGCTGGCAGGGGAAGGTTAAGGTCCAAGGCCACACCACAGAAGAGGAGGAGCTGCATGCTGAGCTCAGGCAGTCAGCTCTGGGCTTTATCTTCACCTTTAAAGGAGGAAGAGGAGGTACCACATGTGACCTGACCTGAGGCTGCTCAGCCAAGTCAGGTTCTAAATGCGAAATGCCATCAGTTACTCTTCTCCAGGACCCAGAGTGCACAGCGTAGGAAGCACCAAAACAATGAAGCAAGTTCTAAGACACTGAAAGAGGTGACAGAAAGAGCTGGAGAGCTCCCAAATCTAGAAATGTCCCCAATCTGTACATCTGCAGACTAAAAATGCGTGATGCATATGCACATATTTAAAAACCATATACATACAGTACATATGAATACAGTACAAAGACCACCCTGGGGACTCCCACCACCACTCTTTACATTTTTTTCTTAAAAGCTCATTGTAGATAGTTTTATTCTTCCATGGACTGTTCAAACAACATGGTATTTAGTATATTGACACAATGGGTAAAACATTAACTCCAGTAAAACTCCTGGCAAGCAAATTCAAGGGAGTCTGCCCGCGCCTTTCTGGGCAAAGCTGGGTCAGCTTGGGGTTTTGTAAGGTGTGTCCACATTCTCTCCCAGCACACCATCCAGAGGTCACCATGGCAGGGGAGTGTGTGCGCGGTGTTAGTCTAGAGCATTTCTCAACCAAACACCATTTTCTGGGCCAGCCTCAAAGTCCACCAAGTGACAGAAACAGAACCAAGCTACCCATATGTTGGGGCAGAGACCACTAGACCACTAGTTCAATGCCCTCTCAAACTAACCCTCTCATTAACGTTGCCTCTGGGCAAAAGGCAGGAGGCAAAGGATGATCGATTGATCTCCTGTCTCCCCTCCTCCTTGGCATTGCAAATCTCATTTGTTCTTTCCAGTTCAAGGCTCTTAAACCACTCTTGCTATTTAAAGCTCATCAGTCCCTGGTTCCTAATCCCTTGGTGAATGGTTAAATCTCATGAGGTGTTAGATCAGCCTAAATGGTATCAACTACTCAAAGGAGGCCTGGTGGTGCAATGATTTAATCCTCAGCTGCCAAATGAAAGATGCAACAACAGCTCATTGTTGTCAGAACGACTCACAGCTGACCCTCCAGTCTCCATGTCTTCGATTTCTACAGGCAAGGCTGTGCCCTTTGCATAAACCAGCAGGTCTGCGGAAGTTGTAAATGGCATCTCTCTCCCTCTAAGCAGCTGGTGGATTAGAACACCTGTTTGTGAGTTGGCGGTTGACATGTCCTTACTCAATGGGCCAATGGAGCTCCCGCCTGAAAGACTAGCTGTTTAAATTTGCTCAGTGGCTCCGTTGAAGAAAGACTGTAAGATCTTCTTCTATAAAGACTGAAGCCTAGTGACCATTGTGCCGCACTCTGACTCTGTCATACAGGGTCACTGTTGTTGTTAGGTGCCATCAAACCCATGACAATTCATAGCCTTCCTGTCATCATTCTCATGATCCCCGGAACGTTAAAGCTCCCGTCTCAATCCATCTCACTGAGCGTCTTCCTCTATTTGACTGACCCTGTACCTTTCCCAGCATGATGTCTTTTCCCAAGGACTGTCCCCCCCTTTTAAATTTATTATTAATGTCAATGAAAATGTACAGAGACTTTGGATTTCCATTCATTCATTGTTGCACTTTTCTCCCCTCCCAACCCTCCCCCCGAGTACACTACCAAGGGTAGTAGAAAAGTAAAAGAAAAATTCTTTCATTGTTTTACAATCCCTCCTCCAGGTCCACTCCACTATACAGCCTTCGCTCTGGACTCCTGTCATGACAAAAATACCTTATCACATATCCCTCTTAAACAGTTCTCTCCTCATCTGTTTCAATGCAGTATACATTATTGAACCCATCTTTCTCAGTCTCCCCCCAACCCCGATGTCAGTCCTGTTTTACAACAGTGGCACCATGCAGTATTTGTCCTTTTGTGACTGAGATACTTCACTCAGCATAATGTCCTCCAGGGTCACCCATTTTGAATAATATTGCATGAGTTCCTTGTTTTTCAATGCAGTATCGTATTTCATTGTGTGAATATACCACAGCTTCTCTATCCATTTGTTTGTTGATAGGTACTTAGGTTGTTTCCAGCTCCTTGCTATTATGAACAAAGCTGCAATAAAACATGGGTGTGCATATATCTGCTTGGATGTCAGCTATGATCTCTTTGGGGTTTATTTCCTGTAGTGGAATTGCTGGGTCAAATGGTATCTCTATTTGCAAGTTTTTGAGAAAGCGCCACACCACTTTCCACAATAGTTGCACCATTTTACACTTCCACCAACAGTGAATAAGGGTTCCATCTCTCCACAACCTCGCCACCATTTGTTGCTTGCTGTTCTGTTAAATTTTGCTGTTCTTACTGGGGTGAGACACCCATGTGAGATAGAGTTTCACCATCCCCGTCTCTAAGGAACACCCTGCAGCCCTTCCTTCCTCCAGCACAGATCTGTTTGTTCTTGGCAGTCAACGGTAAAAGGAGATTCTCTACTTTCCTGTAACACCAAAATGGGATGGCATCTACTCTTCAGTCTGCCTTATTCTTTGTTCAACTTTCAGACACACAGGAAAGAAATGAAAATATGATGACTTGGATCAAGCCCATCTTAATCTTGAAACTGGCATCCTTGATCTTTACCTCTTTGAAGAGCTCTTTGACAGCAGATTTCCTCAATGTAAGATGTCTCTGGATTTCTTGACTATTGCTACCACATATGTTGATTGTATATTCAAGTAAAACGAAATCATGAACAACTTCAATCACCTCTCCTATCATGATGTTACTGTGTGCCAGTGATGAGAATTTTTGTCAAGCTGATGTTGAGTTGTAATCCGTGTTGAAAGCAGTAGTCTTTGATCTTCCTCAGTGCTTCAAGTCGTCTTCACTTACTACAAGCAAGATCGTGGTATCTTGGCATCTGTATAATGTAGGTTGTTTGATGAAATTGCCTAGCAGGTACCTAGCAACAACCAAACACAATTTAACCAGAGACCTGGAGTAGCGCCAAAGTCAGCTTTTCAGAAATCATCTGGGGAACTGCATCTTAACAGGTTAATGACCCAGGGACTTTGGCAGAACTCAGTTATTAACCTTTCTGGGTTTCAGGCTCCTCAGGGAAAAGCAAGAGGTCTGATGGAGATCTGTGTTTCTCTTGCCCTTTATTCTGGCCCTGAGATGCTGCTAAGCTGCAGTGAGAAAACAGGTATCTCTTCTTCCGCCACCTATCTCTACCTAGAACAGCACAATGAATGAATGGGGAAAAATTAAATGGAAAGAATATGTTGTAAAAAAAAATACATATATTGCATTAAAAAAATCATTAATGGAAAAAAAGGGGTGGGGGCAGAGAAGCAGTTGACAGAATTAAGAATGAAAACTTCTGACCTAGATGAGTTCTAAGATCCCTTCTAGAACAAATATGCTATGGTCCTGGGGCTCTATATTTCAAATGCATAGATGAATGTCACCTCTGAGTGCTGTCCTGCCAGGTGATGTTGATAAGAAACTGATAAAAGGTTTAATCACAAGAGAAGCTGTCTCTATTTTCTGTGCAGTCTGGGACCAGGGAGGACCCACATCTGCTCGGCAATTTTGCCAGGAAGCCAGGTGTAGTAGTTGATGGAATGACGCCTGCCAGCATTGCTCAAGGCTAGGCCTCTCAGGGTGCAGTGGCGTAATTCTGGAATTCTCCAGAGTTTCTAAGTCTGTGAGAAGGTAATAAATTGGTGAGGGGTGGGCGGGCACCAATTTGATTTGTAGTGGGTGTTTCCTAGTCTAGCTAACGTCAGGAAAACATGGGTTCAAAAACCTTATGTCCTTGGTTCTAGCTGTGAACCTTAAGCACCTTATTACATCTTTATGGTAAATGAAATTATAGGTCAAATGAGTTACTGAGAGGCACTGCACGTGTGGACAGTCTGGGACAGTGTCTGATGGAATGCTGTTGTTCACTATTATTGTGACCACCTTGTACTTGGTCAACTTCTGGACTGATTTAAAATATGAGAGGTGATAAAAGGAGCAACAGAAAGTTACAGGGCTCAGTCAAAGTCACCCAGCTGTGTGGGACACCTGCTGCTTCAGAGAACAATTCAATTCTCTCTCGACATGGGCTTCGCTGCCTCACGCCCCAGGCTCCCATGACACACTGAGCAGAATCAAATGCTCCTAGCTATTTGTGCCCGGACTCCCTCTGCGCACAGAAACCCCACAGCATGTGCTGTTCAGAGGATCAGGTCCTCCCCCGCTCCTCCCCTGTCCCAGGCCCACAGCTCAGAGCTGAGAAAACCACCTAATCAATCAAGGCACACGGTGTGCACCTCCGCGTTGACTCAGATGAACAGCTCCCTGTCTGAGGCGGAGCAAGGATGCCTTTGACTTTGCCCTCTTGGGTCATAAAAACCTGACAATTATGAACTTGCAGGGAGAGATACGGTGCTCCATTTTGCTGGGGGAGGGAGGTTTGTGGGGCATCTATTAACTACAGAGCAGAATGAGCAGAAAAGGGGCACTTCCGGTAATGTCTCCATAAAAATGAAATGAGCAGGACCACAACCTCCCTTTCCCCCAAAGCCCTATTCAAAAATCTCACAATAACAGTTCCAAGGTCTAGGCACTATGTGGTTCATACATATTAAATCTATCCACAAGCAAAACATAAAAATTTTTTTTTATTTTTTCCTAACTAGTTTATTTACAAAATTCAAATACAAATTTGAACAAATTCTTTCAATTTCCCTCACCCCCCTACCCATCAAATTGTACAACCCGATGATTAATCCCCTCTTTCACCTGCACATCCACAGCCCTCTGCTTTCAGCCTCACCCACCCCTCCTGCATCCTTACGCTCATTCTACAATAAGCGTTTTATATAATATTTATTCTTATGGGCCTGAGTAAGTTTCACTCAGCATAATGCTCTCCAGTTCCTCCCAAGTTAGGTAATAATTTACAAAGTTATTGTTCCTGTGTGCTGCATAGTATTCCATTGTGTGAATGTACCATAATAATTTCTCAATCCATTTGTTTGTGATTGGACATTTGAGCTGCTCCCATGTTCTTGCAATGGTGAATAATGCCAAGCAAAACATTATTAAGAATGTAATATGTACCAAGAAGGTAGAGGGAGCCACCATGTTACAGTGTGTTAAGCATTTGGGATTCAGGCCTGGAAGTTCAGAGGTCACGCCCACCAACCTGATCCAAGGAGATAGGTCAGGGTGGCTGCTTCTGTAAACAATCAGTCCTGGAGACTGTGAGGCGAGTCTACTTTATGAGCAGTGAGCACCTCAACATCAGTGAGAAATGGACTGAAGAGAAGAAACCAAACTCACTGCTTTTGAGTTGGGACAACTCGTAACTGACCTGTTGGGTTTTCAAGGCTGTAAGCTGTATAACTGAAGATCGCCCAGCTTTCCACCTAGCAGCCACGGGTTGATGTGAACTCTTGGAGCAGCACTGCAACCGCCTACAGACCGCACTACCAGAGCATCCTGCTGCATGATGGTGCAACACCCATTTTACTGATGTTAACAGCCTGCCGCGTTATACACCGTGCCACCAGGGCTCATTGGCGTTACTACCATTCAAAAGATTTTTTCATGGAATTTATCTGTCTCTTTTTAATCTTTATGACATGGGTAGTTTGGAGAAACCAAGGCACATATATTTTTTTATCTGGGCTCACATGGGTAGAAAGCAGAGGTTTGGGAATTCAAATTAATTTTTAAATGACCTCAGGTTGCTTCTTGTTGTTATGTGCAACTGAGTCACCTGTGACTCATAGTGACACTATCCAACAGCCCTAAACCCTGCTCTATCCTGTGTCCATCCCATTGTTTCCGAAAGAATACTGATTTATGACAGGATATATATGAGAGACAAATGATATGGCAAAGGGGTTGACAGACGCGGTATGCATGGCTTCCACGGCAAGTTTAAATGGCAAGGAGACGATCTCTATATGGAGGGGAGAGTAGAGGGTATAAGGGGTTCTGGTAGCACAGTGGTTGAGAACTGGCTACTTCCAGAAAGGCTGACAGCTGGAACTCACCAGCGGCTCTGAGACGAAAAGACGTGGCAACTTCTACGAAGATCATTGTTGTGAGGTGCCGAGTCCAAGATGACTCACAGCTCTGAACCCAGCCCCCTGCTGCACCATCCTGTCTCATCTCTGGCCGCTCACGCCCTCTGGGGCAGTTTTCATGCCTATCCACCATGTTGATGGTCCTCCTATCTTTCTCCAACCCTCGACGTTTTCTAACATAATGTCTCTCTCCAAGGAGTGGTTCCTCGTGGAAATAGGTCCAAAGTATGCGGGACAAGATGTCACCATCCTTGCCTCAACGGAGTACTCTTGATAGTACTTCTTTTTGTTGTTTTGTTTTTTTCCTCCTCTTCTTCTATCATCCTTAGTTATTTATTTTCTACTTGTTTTCTTACAAAATTTGAATACAAATTTGAACAAATTCTTTCCATTTCCCTCAGGCCCCCACCTGTCAAATTGTACAACCCGATGATTAATCCCCTCCCTTCCCCCTGCACATCCACATCCCTCTGCTTGCAGCCTCTCCCACCCCTCCTGGATCCTTATACTCATTCTATAATAACTGTTTTATACAATATTTGTCCTTGTGGGACTGAGTTCACTCTGCATGCTCTCCAGTCCCTCCCAAGTTAGGTAACAATTTACAAAGTTATTGCTCCTGCGTGTTGCATAGCACTCCATTGTGTGAATGTATCATAATTTCTCAATCCATTCGTTTGTTGTTGGACATCTGGGCTGATGGCATGTCTTCAAGCAGATTTGTTTGCTCCTCTGTGGTATACTTGCAGTCTGTGGTATACTTAATCCTTTTACCAGTATCACACCATAAAGACAAACTCAGAAAGAGTGTAGTCTTGGACATTCTCTGAAGAAGTCCTACTCTTCCTGCCCTACAAGCCTGCTCTGATTTGGAATCGACTTGATGGCAATGAGTTTGGCTCCACTTCTGGGGGTAGATTACTTGGCCTTTAAGTCAGAGAAGAACAGTTCTATAAACCTAGTAACCTGTGCTTTTATAAAAAAATATGCAGGACATGTACTCATTTCCTGCTCAGGTGTTAACAGATTGCATTCTCGATGTGCTATTTACTCACGTCACACTCCACCCAAAACATTGTCCTTAGGTTCTGCTGAGTCAGCTTTTACAGTGACAGTTACAAACAACAGCACAAACACTGCCTGATTCCAAGCAGTCCAATCTCTGCTCTGCATGAGCTCATGTTAGAGTCACCTAATCGTTACCATTCTGTACAAAACAGAACAAACACCGCCTGATCCCGCGCGGTGCGATCTCTGCTCTGCACGAGCCCATTGTGACAGCCACCTAATCATTACAATTCTTTCAATTGCTTCATATTCTCTTGAATGTTGAGTAATACAAAAATAAAGACAAAGAACAGTACATTAGGTAATGAATATTGAAAATATCATGAACTGTCAAAAAAAGAAACAAATCAGCCCTCAAGAAATACAATAAGGGGGGTTAATCATGAGGTTGTACAATTTGACTGGGGGTTGAGGGAAATTGGAAGAATCTGGTCTGAAAAAACATTATATTAGAATTTTGTAAATTAGTATTAAAAAAAATAAATCAGAATGTTCTTGAGATGAAAAACTGCTGGGAAAGAACGTCATGTTTAGTAGAGAACCAAAGGAAACCTTCAGTGGACTCAGACATACCCAAGATCAGGAAGACGGCAAAGATGAGGCAACATTTCCTTCTGTTCTACCTTACTGTTGCTATGAATCAGAATCATCTTGGTGGCAAAGAACAATAACTTTTACCTACTACTATAGGTTCAACTAAAAATCTCAAACTCACTGTTGTCCAGTCAGAACTCATAGCCGACTTTCCATTGAGTTTCCAAGGCTGTAAATTGCACAGGAGATTGGCCCTCTTTCTCCTGGAGTGCTAGCAGTGTATCTGAATTGCCAGGGAACTTGGCCTTGAGTCAGCAGTAAAATTCTCCACAGGCTACACCAACAGAGCACCCTGCTGTGTGCCAGCACGCCATTAATTCTATCTGTGTTGTCTCCCTTTTCCCAAATTTTGTTCTGCTATGCCAAGATAGCCTGTGAAAATGCTTTGAAATATAGCATTTGAACCACATACCATATATAGTATATAAAGTGTATACATTATATGTAGTTTATATAAACCACAGTCAAAAGGGTTTGCAAAATGCTGTATACCCTAGCTCTTTTCTGATCCCATGTAAGCATTACAAAGGTTCTGAGAAATACCCCGGTGAAGAAACCTGAATACTTCATTTATGTTTCCCAAACCAACTTGAACACGGAATTCTTTCCTGTATAATAGAAATTTGGGAGATACTGAAATGAGCTCATTTAATATCATGACAGTCTTGCAAGAGGGAGATGATTATCCCCACTTTCTAGGTGGTAAAATGGAAGTTCATTGAATATTGGATGATGAAGGTGAGGAATACTTGGCTTCCAAACGAAGGACACTCGTTCTCCAAATCCTTCCAAAACCACTGCACACTAGAAAAGCCACTATCGCAGACATGCCTCTTGCTTTCAATTTAAAAGGCTTATAGGTAAAAAGAAATATAAGTGGAATTCAGTGATTTGGAACAAAAATAGCAAATTTGGTTAATAGTGGAACAGGGTTATGTTCAATTACTTTTAGAAATAAGCTGCCATCATTTGCTAAGGGCAATCCTAGGTGTTGCAAATGATTGTTGTTTGGCTACCAACTTACAAGGGGGTCTGGTGGCGTCGTCTGGAAGTAGTCGAGGTGCTAACACAAAGACTACACCTTTCTGCAAGTCCGGATCTACCAGGGCTCAGGGACACAAAGATGAGCAATCTGTTCCTGGGTGATTTACAGCTTCAGAGACCCCATGGAGGGTCAGTTAGGAGTTAGTTTAGACTTAATGGCAAAATGAAAGGGTGAGAAAGAGTGAGCAACCTACAAGTTGGCAGTTCAAAGTAGGTGCGGTAAACAGAGGCTTGTACACCACTGTTCATAGCAGCGTTATTCACAATTGCAAGAACATGGAAACAGCCCAAATGTCCAATCACAATAGAATGGATTGTGATATTAGAGCACATTCACATGATGGAATACTACATAGCACCGAGGAAGAACGATTTTGAAAATTCTACATAACTTGGGAGAGATTGGAAGGCATTATGCTGAGTGAATTAGCTCAGTCTCATAAGGATAAATACTGCATTAGGACCATTATGGTATAAATAGAGTTATAACTAGTAGAACATGTACAGGGATCCAAGGGGGATAGGGGTGAGAACAGAGGGGTAAGGGGGGCAGGGGGAAATCATAGGGTCACAATTTGTTGGGTGGAGGGAGTTGGTAAAGGAAATGGGAAAGATCTGGTGCAGATCTGGAAAGAAAGGGTAATAGTGGGCATAGTTTAACGGTGATTGATTTTATAAAACATAATGAGAATGACTGTAGGAAACATAATGTGAATGAAGGACAGTGTGAAACAATGTAGATAACATCTGTATGCAAAGAAAAATAAATAAAATAACCAACAACACAAAGTAGGTATGCTGATCTGTGAAGATTACAGCCAATGAATTACTGCAGTTCTGCTCTGAAAACATGGGGTAATTACAAGTTGAAATTGACTCAACACCAGTGGGACTTACTGGCATTTGTGACTTGAGTACACAGTTGCCTGGAGTTGAGGAAGGAACCAGAAGCTAACCTCTACTGGCAGTTAGGGGTTAGTTCTAGGGTTGGGACTAGTTAAAATCCATTCTATCAGATCTCAGCACTCAATAGTTAAACACTCAAGGTCCATTCATCTTGGCAACCAGTTGGCACATAGCTCATTGGTTTGATGAAAAGACCTGGTCACGTGGCAGTCCAAGAGAGTTCCAAGACAGTGCGCTGCCGACTTAAAGGTGGGCAGTCCAAACCCACCAGCCATCCCAAGAGTGAGTGATGAGCCAGTCGTCTCCCTTGGGATTTACAGCTTCTAAAAACCAACTGGAGGGTTAGCTATGAGTCGGTTCTGACTGGACAACAATGAGCTATTTGTTCATTATTGTCTTCAGGTTTACAGAGGAGCCTTAGAAAATCCTCCATGGGATTGGGGGCATCATGAGAGGCCCAAACCGTGGCGTTCTCATGTGCCTTCTCTTCCATACACCTTCCCTCATCGACTCGAGACATTGTTCTGCACCATTTCTTTCAGGGAGAGCCGTAGGGAGACTGAATTCTCTGAAGGCACTTTCTGCAGGAATGGCCCAGGAACACGACTCTTATTAAGCATGCAAAGACTGATGCCAATATTGATTGCCCTAATGGGTCTTGGCAGAGGAAACACACAGCTAATTGTTTACTAAGAGCTTGAGGGCAAGCATGGGCACTGGCCAGGTCTGGCGCTGCCGCCTGCACCTACTTGCCGCCTCTGACAGTCTGCAGCTGTGGGGCTAAGTCCCAGTGCACCTTGAGGTCTGCACACGTCTTGTGCCAAACCTCACAGTGCAGGGTGCCTTCGGGCCTAGCGCATGGCAATGAACACTTTCCTTCAGACATGCCTTCTCTGATATGTCTAGGGAATTTTTCAACCTTCTGGGCTCCGGGCACCTGGATTGCTGAACAATCACAGTCAAGAACCACATGGACAATCTACCTTAGGGCAGTGTGTTTCGCATGCAGCAGGCAGCACACAGAAGGTGCTGGGAGGTAAGAATGAGTCTTAGGTTCAAGTCCTGATACCACTGCTACCTCACTTTGACTTTGGGCAGGAGACCCCTCTCTGTGAGTCTGTATTTGCCCACTTATAATTCAGAGTGCAGTGACTGTATCTGTTGTACGGAGTTGAGGAGCTAAATCATCCAAACAAAATGAAAAGGGCATAGTGAAGTGTGTGATCTATGTTCACCATTATAATTATTAGCATGAGCATTACTGCTGACACATCTGACAGGAACAGTCAGCAAAGCCAAAGAAAACATGCAACGCAAGCAATAACCCATTTGATGGTTTGAATCCAGAAGACACAACAAAATGAACACTAAAGCCAGACAAGTTGAGAGAGCAGTGAGTTTACGTTAATGGGGAATGAACAGTTGAGAAAAGGAGAAATGGTTGCACAATTTGAGAAGGTAACCAGTGTCACAGAACGTGCAGGAATTGATGGGCTAGCGTAGGTTTCACTGAGGGATTTTCAACAAGAAAGAATGAAGGAAATGAAAGCAGATGAGGAAACCCATTTGTTGACAGCAATTTTCAATTTTCTCAAGAACAGCATGAAGAATACATTTTTTTGGTGGGGGGGAGTTATAAGAATTCATAAATGTAAGAAATGCTTTTTCTTCTTAGAGAAATTCACCAGATGGAAGTTCTTTGCAGAGGAATTTCACAAACTAAAAACGAACCACTATCAGGGCCAGTAAGCGTGTGCCTGTTGTCATTGTGTTCCTGATGGCTCTTAATGTTTAATCATGCTCTGTTCCACAAATCTTTTATTAGCTACAGGAAATGCATTTCAGAACTCCTTCTGAAAGCAAATATCACTGAAATTATCTTCCCAGGAGCCAAGGTAGAAATCAAAGTATCAGCTCGTGACTCTCGTGTTAGACGCATCTCCCAAGCATATCCCTCCGCAATCTATTTGTTTCTAGAGGAGTTTCCGGTGAAAGCGTGAGCGCTCAGGCCTCCTAAATCATGTAAACCTGGCACACCTGTAATTTCACAGCTGTCTGCAGTTGCCACAGTAATGGAAACATTCCTCTTGGCTTCTCCATGCACTCCACGAAGAACAGCATAATGTGGCAGCTGCTTCTGGAGACCAGAAATAAAATTACAAATCTGTGAAAATGAATTACTGAGACTTAATGAAATCTGTGGCCTACATGTGTATTTGCTCAGAAAATTGAAGTTCGCTGGGTCCTTTAAACAGAGTGGATGAATAAATGCATAACTTTATTTCAAAGAGAGGAAACCACAATTTCTAAAATACTTTTAATATGGAAATTTCCCACTAGGGGGGCACTTTGTAAATTTAGGACGGTGATTAAAAATGAGTGATGAATCTTATTAGGCAGATCATTACAGACCCACCTGTCCGGTGGCGTGGTCTAGAGTTATTACCGCTTAGCCAAAGGCCACAATTCTCTGATGGCTCGCATCCACACCATCAGATCCATAGGATAAAGAAAGAAAAGCCGAGTCTTCGCCTTTGCAAGTAGTAGAGTCTCATAAACTCAATGGAGGGTCCACTTTGTGTAAGTTCCAACTTCACAGCAATGAGTGAGAGCCCCCTGATCGTCTCCCTATGTGGTCTCCTATCAGATAAAAACAGAATAAGGCTAAGAACTTAGACCTATGTTGAGATTAAGCAACTTTCTGGTCTTCACACAGCTCTATGATGTTGAGGAAATGACTGAATCTGAATTTCCTCCTCTATAAAGTGAGGATGATTGTTCTAGTGCCTGAGTATTATCACAGCGCTGCTATGAGGAGTAAATGAGCTAGCATCTATGAAGTACTTGGAGCTGGGTGGCACATCACATTCTCACATAAATGTTAATTCCTATTATGTTTATTACCACTGTCATTAGTTTCTCCAGGCAGATTCTTCCTCCTGTAATCTGCCCTAAAATCCTTTTCATTAGCAGCATTAGCAGAAACATTTGGAGGCCAGAGATACCACTTCCAGAAGATCCTCATAATAGCTCCTTAGCCACTTACTGACCTGGACCGATGTGTGCCATCCAGTCAGGAGTGACTCACAGCTGACCCCCAGCAGGTTTTCAAAGGCTGTAAGTCACGTGGGAGGAGACTCGTCATTTTCTCAGCAGAGCAGCTGGTGAATTCGAACCCCAGGCCTTTGTTTTGCCAGCACAACTCCTTACCACTTGCCACCGGAGCTCCCTAACATCATGACGGACGGAGAAAAGATTGAAGTTGCCAACAATTCCATTATACTTGGACCCACAATCAACACTCATGGAAGCATCAGTCAAAAAATCAAAAGACATACTGGAAAAATGTGCTGTCAAGGACCTTTCAGATTTCTAAAAAGCAAAGAAAGAAGCTTAAACCCTAAAGTGCACCTGATACTAGCCATGGTATTTTCAATTCCTTTCTCTACATTGAAAGTTGGACAATGAATAAGGATTGAAGAAGAGTCAGTGCCTTTGAACTGTGGTGAGGGAGAAGAGTATTGAATATCCTAGGGAGAGGAAGACGCTCAAGCAGGTGGATTGTCACGGTGAATACTGCAATGGGCTCTTGTGCATAGGAAGTGTGAGGATGGCACAGGCTAGAACAAGGTTCAGCTATTTTGTTAATAGGGTTGCAATGAGTCATAATCAACTTGACGGCACCTAACAACAGCATGGACTGCCAAAAGAACAAACTGTCTGTCTTGGAAGAAGAGCAACCAGGGTGCCCCTGAGAGGCCATGATGGTGAAACTTGGTCTCACATACTTCGGGCATATAAACAGGAGGGGCCTGTCCGTAGAAAAAGACATCATTCTGGGAAAGGTTGAAGGGTCCAGTCTACTCACAAGGGTCTCTATAAGTGGCAGTCAACTAGATAGCACCTAAAAACAACAGCAAGGGAAGCCATTCTTAGCTGTGGGTGATCTCTTTCCCCCCTCACCCTAGATGTGTTTCACAGTGTTTGGAGATATTTTTAGTTGCTACACCTTGGGGGAAGATGCTCACAGCATCTGATGAACAGAGACCACAAATACCACCAATCATCTCTAGTGTAGGGCTACAAATAACTTAATCCGCCTGAAAAGTCAATGACAAGGTTGAGAAACCCTATTTAAGTTAAGCCTCCTATGGAAATGCACACTGGCCCCACAAGAGCTTTTCATTTAGACTGGATACTGTGTTGTGTTAACTTCTAGCTAACACAGAATCAATCTAGTTTCCAAAGGGCTTCTCAAGTGATGATAAGAGCTTTTACTGCTGTAGTCCATAGTGATTCATCATGGAGCATCCTTAGTTTTCGGAGAGAGAAGACAGAGGACCTAGCTTGGGCCCCAGGCACCACACAGTTTCCATCTTTAGCACTGACAGTGCTACTATTACTACTGCCTGCAGTATTTTTAGCTCATTCACTGGAACATCAATACTCTCTAGGCTCTGAGGCTTCACAGATGAACACTAATGGTTCCCCAAATTGAATGTGTCTTAGATATGATTCTCAATCAACTTGACCCAGTAGATTTGGTTCCATTATAAACATGTCCATTTAATGCTTTTCCATCCATCTTCCAATCCTTTTCAGTCAATGCCCGGATCATACTGCCCCATTTCTCAAGTCAACACGTCAGGGAGCAGGCTTTCCTCCATCTTTCTCTCACTGATCACATTCAATTCACAGGTAGATCCTATTGCTGCTGTCTCTGGAATTCGTATTGGATGCATCATCTCCTCTATTCATGCACTGTTTTACTCCAGACCATTTTAATCTGCTCTTGACCCCTGCAGATCAATCGCTAAATGGGTCACCTTTTTTATGTAAACCACTTTTCAATTCATTTGTAGAACAGTGGTCTGAGAACTGTTTTTTAAAAATAATTACAGGTTACCACTCTTGACATCCTTTGATGGCTTCTTTTAAATAAAATTCAGATATCCTTTGCCGGCTAATGCTTCAAATGAAATGCAATCCCTTTGTCATGACCTGAAAAAGCCTTCTAGCAGGCATTCTCAATGAGGAGTCCCTCAACCTGGAACACCATCACCACTTAGAACTGGTCCGAAGTGAAATGCAAACAGTCAGGATCCACCTCTGATCAACTGGATCAGAAATTAGGGCCAGGAGTCTGGGGATGAGGAGGATAACCATCTGTATTTAACAAGCCCTCCTGGTATCCAAACCAAGCTATAGATTGAAAAGCACTGCATTGCACAATCTGCCTTCTGCCTACCTCTCAGACGTCCTCTCTCATCTATTAACGCCACCCATAATTCAGTGGTCTTTCATTCTTGAAGCATGCCAATGTCTATTCTGCTTCAGGCTCTTCCACAGGCCGTTCTTGCCTGGAACACAATGCCCATCCCTTTTCTTGAGCTTCAGGTGTTGACTGGAGAAGCACCCTCTCAAATTTTTTTTTCTAACACAGATTTAATCTTTAATGCTCTGTGGTTACACGTCCATGGTTTTCATCATGGGACTCATGATCTTTAGCTTCTAGTTGACTGGTTATTATCAGCATTTTCCTTGAAGGCAAAAATAACTAAGCTTCACCTATCATATTCTGGGCATGTTGCTGAGAGAGGCTGTTCTTTGAAGAGGAACATCATGCTTCGAAAGGTGGAGTGTTGGTGAAAGAAAGGAAGATCCTCAACCAAATGAATTGATTCAGTGACTGTGGCAATGGGTTGGAGTATGTCAGAGACAGTGAGGATGACACGGGATAGGGGAGTGTTCACATCTGTTGTTCACAGGGTTGCTCTGAGTCTTACTTGACCGTCACCTAGCAACATTTATATGCTAGGAAAACAAACATGTTCATCCTGGAGAGGGTTAAACCAGGCAGCTCCTTGGAGGCAAGGATTCTGAGGCTCAGTCTAACATACTTTGGTCATGTTGTAAGGAGGGACAGGTCCTTGGAGAAGGACATCATGCTTGGCAGGGTGGAGGGACAGCGCAAGAGGGGAAGACCCTCTATGAGGTGGACTGATTCAGTGACTGGGGTAATTGGGACGGGAGTGTCTGAGACAGTGCGATTGGCACAGGATAGAGCAGAGTTTAGGGCTGTTGTACATAGGGTTGCTATGAGTCGCAAACGACTCAATGGCACATAACAACAACAACATTTATACACAATGCTGCCACATAGTAGATGGTCACTATTTAGGACATGGAGATCATCTTTAGGCACTTCCAGTCTAAAGCAAGAAGAGAGAATATGGGCCATATGTACTCTCACATCTCCTGACTAACATAACATACACTTTATTTCTACTGTTTTAACCCCGTAAGTTTGTATATAGACTCAAAATTTTTTTTAAAAAAATTTACTTCAAGTACCCACTGGAAAGTTATAAAAGTGGGCCAGATGGTCACATTACTTTCTTAAATACTAGTATGTGGTCTAGTGGTAAGGCACTGTGCTACAATCCTAAAGGGAGGCAGTTCAAAGCCACCAGCTTCTCCATGGATGAAAGCTGGGCAATCTTCTGCTGTGTGATTAAACGGCCTCTGAAAACCTGCTGGAGGGTCAGCTATGGATCAGTTCCCACTTGAGGGTAAACAACACACCTAAATTATAAAAGGATTTAGATGTCTGTGTTATTTAATAATTTAGATGCTTGTAGCAGTTGAGTCTTTTGAGCTGTTGGTAGTTCCAGAATCCACCAGTGGCTCCTTGGGAGAAAGATGGGCAGTCGCCTCCTGTTACGACTTACAGCCTTGGAAACCCAATGAGAGGGTCAAGGGGAGTCAGAATTGACTGGACAGCAGTGAATTTGAGGCTTTTAAAAAATATTATGTATGTATAGATACGGTACTAAAATTCTATAAACATTATCTTCTTCATCACATGAGCATGGAAGATACAATTATTAGTCCTACTTACGAATTTAAAAAAATGGAATTGTAAGGTCATGCTGAAGTTGTCACAGTGAGCCAGTAGCAGAGGAGGGTCCTGCAGGTGGTGTGGTTTGCCTGTGGGACCTGCACACAGGGCACTGAGAGGTGTAGGTGAGAACACAGGACAGACGTCAGCCCCAGGCGGACTTACCCACTCTCCCGAGCAATACCTAAAGAAAAGGTATTTTTCAAACCCAAAGAGGAAAGAGAAGAGCAAAAGAGATAGTCTTTTTATAAGGAATAAATTTAGGAACAAGTATGAGGCACTACATCACAGAGTCTTGATTTTCTCCTTCCCATTTTGCCACCTGGACACATTGGTCCCAGCAGTGACTGTTAGAAGGTTCTCAGATAAGAGTCAAGAGATCAAGATTCCCTAAAAACAAAAGTCAACTCTGGCCTCTACCTCTCATTAGCAGTGTGATGGCTGGTTTCCTTATCCTTAAGATAAGGTTATTGTGATGCTTGATGACCTAACAAGAATTGATAATGGGCGCATAGAATGTACTTAAAATATATGTCGTCCTTCTCTGGGTTAGTCTTCTTAGAAAATAATACTGAGACTAAAGAGTTGCTTGAGATAAAAAAAGGACAAAGATGCCCCTTAGGTGACTGACCCAGCATTTTAGTTTTGGGTTTTTTTCTCCTTGTTTCAGATGCTGATGGAGTTTCACATTTGACAAGTCCTTACTATTAGAAACAGGACAGCTTTGCTTCATTTGTCACAAAGCACACAAGTGAATCTCTCCCACAGTATTGAAAATGCTACATGTATGACTTCTAATCTGCAGCCCTCAGGCCTGGTTTTAATGGTTTTGGGTCAAACATTGTTCTAAGTGGCATAGCACTGGTTTGTCCATTTGTCGTACAGAGGTAACTCTGGTGGCTGCAGTGCTAAACACTGTGACACTGATGGCCAAATCTGAGAATGGTTACCCATGGCGGACAGTGTTTGGTGGTGCTCAAGCTTGGAAGCAGGGGTGGCATCCACTTCCGAAAGAGCTTGCCTCCTGAAAGTCTGTGAACATGGAGAAATGATGGAAATTATCCAAGTGTTCAGGTCTTTCGTTCATAGGGTTGCTACGGATCGTCTACGACTTGACGGCTCTTAACAACCACAACCTATGATCACATACTAAATATATTATCATATGCTAAACACAGCCTACATGATTATTTGTATATGGTAAAGGGGTGTGTGTGTGTGTGTGTGTGTGAGAGAGAGAGAGAGAGAGAGAGAGAGAGAGAGAGAGAGAGAGAGACAGAGATTCATGACAGATGAGGAAGAGGGCTGCCGTGTTGCATAATTTCAGAAACTGCCATTCAAACTATATTATCTGTGAATAATGTTCTACTGTTAAATGGTGCCCATAGGAATAGTGCAAAATGCCATTTCTGATGGTAAGTCAGCACATAGATAAATACTGTTCCATAAAGAGCCCACATATGTCCTTCTAAATAGCAATAATTTAATGGCTTGCATTATTTTATATGTCAGCTATTGGACTGTGTACTCCACATGCATTGTCACATTTTATCCCTCACAGCATCCCTAAAATTAATATTCCTACTTTCTGTTTGAGGAAACTGAGTCTTAAGTCCTCATTTGCTCGTGACCAGCCAGTTGGTCACTGGCAAGGACAGATCTTGAATCCAGGACTGTGGGAATCCAGAGCCCAAACCCTGTATTCCTTTCTCAAAGGAAACGGAACAGAGATCTTGTTAACACTCATAAACTTAAAGGGAGGATTTTTGTTGTTGTTATTATTCTTTATCTTTTCTCTTAAAAGACAACTGATCAGCTTTGGCTTATCTCTGAGAAGGTAGTAAAGATGAGACTCTTGGATTCAGTCATTCATTAACCCAGCCATCAAGGATGTTTGTTTCTACATTATTGAGGGAGGGGAGGAGATTCTCAGCATCTGAAGTTCTCTCAGAATAAGCTGGCCACACTACTTCCTAAAGGCATGACCCCACTCTCTCCAAGAAGCAATCACCTAAGCCCCGCTGAACTGGACAGAAAGCAGTAGCCAAACAGACTGTCCTCGAGTCCCTTTCCAGATCACTGTGCTGAGTGGTTACTTTGGAAATGTCTAATCTGTCTTATTCCGCAGCTTAGCTAAGACTCACTTTATGAGCTGCCACCCAGAGCTAATAAAGCACGTCAGGAAGTCTCCGTAAGCTGGAAAAACATTCCCAAAGGTCACTGCCAACACTCAACAACTTTTTAGAGGAAAAGAAAACAAAAGCAGAGGGCTACAGTTCCCAAACAGGGAGCTTCCAAAAGTGGTAGCAAATGGGCTGTGAAGGCTGACAAACCCACACCATACTGGTCAAGGGGCAAAGTCTGCTCCAAAGGTGTGCTGAGGGGGGCAGGTAGGAGGCTCCACAGGGTGGTGAAGATGGGGGCAATGAAGGAGGGATGGAGAGCGTGGTGTGGACTTCCTATGTGAATACTTTCTTTCTCTCTGTTATTTAGATTTGGAGTGTGGGACATCACACTCCATTGATTTCCAACTCATAGCTACTTTGTGTAAACAGAAGGCAGTGCTACTCACTCCTTCACCATTATCCCAACTGCTGCGGTGCTAAAGCCCATTGCTGCAGTCACTGTATCAATCACTCCTGCAGAGAATTTTCCTCTTAGTGGCTCACGTCTCACACCCACAACAGACTCTTACATAGAGAGTGACAGTGAAGTCGCTGATTTTAGATTAACCATAGCATTATTAGACATTCTTAGTAGATGACCTTTTTTCTATTTTAAAAAGAAATATCCTTTTAAATCAATATAAAAAAAGGAAGCAGAGTTTTCTGTCATATGAAAGTCTGGGAGTCTGGTTTGATGCCTACAGTGCAGTCCATGTGCCGGAAGTTATGCTGTTGTAAGGGTTGTGACTAACATCACAAAGTAAATGTGTGAACTGTTGACTAGAAAACAAAGTTGCTCAATAAACTTTTGTCTAAATAACAATGAGAACGTAGAAAGAAAGAAAGAGTTAGTTAATTTTGTATGGGGAGAAAGATCATCAGTGTAGGTGGTCAGTCAGAAGTGACTCGTCGCTGACCCTTCCGTGGGTTTTCTGAGGCTGAGCATCACAGGGCGGGGTAGGGGTGGAACTGCCCATCTTTCTTCCTCAGGGTCACTGCTGGACTTGAACTGCCAGTGAG
This sequence comes from Elephantulus edwardii, assembly GCF_000299155.1. NCBI lineage: Eukaryota > Metazoa > Chordata > Mammalia > Macroscelidea > Macroscelididae > Elephantulus > Elephantulus edwardii. The sequence continues at coordinate 5,115,395 of NW_006399764.1, read as the reverse complement.
GTGCCACCTTTGGGGGAGCAGGACAACTCGTTCCCCACTAGGTGACCGGAGCTCCCCTCAGCTTCCATAGACCACTGATAAACTGGTAGCCACCAGCGGAGAGAGACAAGCTTACTCCTGCTTTTGAGAAGTTTCTGGATCGCTTTAGTCTGCTGAACAGACATGGCAGTCTTTAATAACTTACTTCAAGCTTGAGTAAGGAGATACTGTCATCCAATTGCCCAAACATTACAGGATTCGGTGAACATACTATTCATTTTGTAATCAGGAATGTCATAGGGTTCAGCCCTTCCTATTTCAGTATCTCTTTTCTTTCTCCTTTTTGTTAAGAAAAGCTACAAAGAAGAAGTCCAGAATGAATGAAGGCTGCACAGTGGAATGGACATGAGGAGAGGGATTGCATAACAATGAAAGAGTTTTTCTTTTCAAGGAAAAGTGTGAATTGGGGGGGGGGGGATGAGTAGGAGAAAAGTGCAACAACGAATGACTAGAAACCCTAAGTCTCTGTAAACTTTCATTAAAATTAATAAAAAATTTTAAAAAAGAGAAAAGCCACAAAGAGCAGTAATAAGAGCCTAGGTTTTGGAGCCAAAATGACAGGCTCTGCTCTGCCTGTTTCCTAAGAGTGTTCATCCTCATGGTGGGTTACAGATCAGGCCACTGTGATCCATACGTCTCCTTTTCAGAAGTACAGACCAGGTCCCGTATTTCTCATCATCTGTAGTCTAGGAGCTGTCTGAAGCCTGTTAGCATCATAGCAACACAAAAGACCATTCTGACAGGCGACAGCCCTTTTGTTTGTTTGCACCTGAGGTCTGCAGGTGAGAACTGAACCCAGGTCTCTGCCACACAGAAGGCAAGAATTCTATCCCTGACCCATCCCAGTCCTCCTCCGGGCTGTTGTCTAGTTGTTTCCCTTCTCTTAATGACACCTGAACAATGGAGTCAACAATACCACTAACCTTGGAGAATTAAATGAGATCTGCTTCTAAAGCTCTCCACAAGAAATCGGTCACCTACTGAATAGTCAACAAATGGGAAAGTCACAATTATTTGTAAAGACTGGGAGTACTTTGACTTCTTCCTTTTTTATATTTAGAGCACAAAATGCTTTGTTGGAAGGGAAGGGAAGCTCTACAAAGTGCTCCTCAAGAACGGGTGGATTTGGATGAACTTACTCTCCTTTCACTTCCTGGTACACACTTTATCGTGGTGCCTCTCTCTCTCTCTCTCTGTGCCTGTCTGTCTCTCCTTTCTTCACAATAGTAACCTACCTTTTTTCTTGTGTCAAGTAGATATATCATCAACAATCATCAACCTAACCAGTAGTTTGAAATTGTTCAATTCTCTTTGTAGTTTTTGTTCTAGAAATATTTTTTATTTTATATGTTAGTCTTAATATTTAGAATGCCTTTCCCCGTCCCCTCTCTGAGATAACTGTCCCATCCTCAGTCATTTGGATCCTTAATTTCTCACCCATTTCCAATTCACATATACTCAAGACTGTAATTTGAGGATTACCCATCCTCTCTTCTGCCCCAGTTTAGGAGAGACATAGTTCTTTGCTGTTGCAAGGGGCTCTAACTTGTTTCTTCTTCCCTTATCACTTGAGTAATGACCCTAGTAACCCTCATGCATAAGTAAGTTTCTGATGTGTTTCCTTGACTATCTACCACTACACTGAATCTTCTTACCTTCTGAACATAGCAGAATTAACTTCATTCTGTGAACAAGGTTGACATCACCTCTCTTGAAATACATTTATCCCTCCTCTTAAACTAGTAACTTGACTATTTCTATCATGGGTTTTGTTTACGGATCCAAGTAAAAGTAAATCATTGAAATTTTCAATCTAATGAAAAGATTAATAAAATTTCCAAATCTATATGGTCAATACTGACCCCTTTCCCAAGTTGAGAATGAATCTAATCTAGAGTTTAGCTGACAACAGATTCTTTCTATGTTGACAGAGTACTGTGGTTGTTAGGTCTGAGTATGACTTCTAGCGTCCCTGTGGACAACTCGTTAAGGCTTATACCTATCTTGTGTCATCCCCACTGTCTCTGCCATGGTCAAGTCCACTGTGGTAGTCACGGTGTCTATCACGTTGTCGAGGGTCTTCCTCTGTTTTGCTGACCCTCTCCTTTCCCCAGGATGATGCCTTATTTACATACTCACTTACTCTCATTGTAGTTGACTCAGAATTGACTCATAGCTGACCCTGCAGTGGGCTTTCGGAGGCTGTAAATCACACGAGAACTGCCAGCCTTTCTCCTCAGAAGCCTCTGGTGGATTTGAACCAGTGACAGGTGCCACCTTCGGGCCGGCACTGCAGCTCCCTACAGACAGCGCCACCAGAGCGCCTGGATATTTTATGTGGACCCCAAATTAAATATACCCCCAAATGAGCCCACAATCTGGTACTGTATCATCTATCTCTAAAATGTAGTTTCATGTTCATATTCAGTCATCCTACACACTAGTTTTGACTCAGAAGCATCTATTAACTCCAGATGTTTCTATTTTTGCCATGCCACTGCCTTGGATTCAACTTTCGCTTAAACAATTATAGCTGTCCTCTGTCTGCCTTCTGATCTTCCTCTCCCCCATGCCAGTCTCTCTTCCAAATGGCACCTAGAATTATTACCTTTTCAAAGGCTTTCAAATCTTTACATTGGTTGGCTACTATCCATAACACATTCTCTTGTCATTTAATTCAATGAGAATTAAAAAATTCAAACTCATTGCTGTCAAGTTGGAACTGACCCATAGCTGACTTTCTAGTGTGTTTTTAAGACTATGAATCGCACAGAAGGAGACTGCCCATCTTCCTCCTGAGGAGCCAATGATAAATTCGAACCACAAAAGAGGCGTGGGCCTTTGAATTAACAATGCAATTCCCTACAGACTACACCACCAGAACTTTTTAAATATTCATATAGATGACTGTCTCTGATACATAAGACAGATTAGTGAACATTACAGTTGCTGTTGCTGTGTACCATGAGTTGATTTCAATTCACAGCGACTAAACAGAACCAAGAAGTAGTGGCACACAGAGTTCCCAAAGGGAATTTTGGTTCTGGTGTCTGTAGAGTTCTCTCTGGCGATTCAAATCCAATAGCAGCTCTTGAGGAAGGTGGACAGTCACCTTTGTTGATATTTACAGCCTCAGAAATAGAATGCAGGATGTCTATGAACTGGAACCCACTCCAGGGCTGTAAGGTAAGGTTTCCAAGGTCATAATCTTCATGAGAGCTCACCACCACATCTTTCTCCTACAAAGTAGCTGATGAATTTCAATTGCCAACCCTAAGCTCTGCACCACAAAGGCTCCTAATATAAGGCAGTATTATTCATTGCCAACATAACTCTTCATTTTTGGTCTTATTGTGTCACCATAAATTTCCACTTTTTAAGTTATTCCCCAAGTTGCATAAAGAAGCCATTTTACAACCCACTTCCTTCATTCCCCAACTACTAGGCAAGCACTTACTCATCCTTTAAGGCTTAAGACAAAAATCACCACCTAGGGAAAAATCTTTGCCAATATCCTCAGGTGAAATTAATCATTCCATCCCGAGATGAACTTGTTTATCTCACGGCTCTGGCACTTCCACCTTGTGCAGGGACTTATCTGTTTTCTTGTCTCTCTCTTGTTAGCCTGTTAATGAGTAAAGCTCAAACGCGCTGCTTACATTTGTCTCCCCAGCACAGAAGAAGCTGGCCAATGGCTTGAGCATAGTGATTATTCTCTTACTGTTACATTTACAAATTACAAAGATAATTACTAAAAGGGAACAGTTTTACTTATAGGCACTTTCTTCTTTAAGGAGAGAATAATCGGGAAACATGTTACTGACATTCTGTAATAAGGACAGAGGAGAGAGCTCTGTTGGCCTACTGGATAGAAAATGATGCTACCACACCAAAGGTGGGTGATTCTAATCTGTGGTCCTTAGGCCTGGTTTTAATTGTTTTTGGACAAACATTTTTCGAAGTGGTATAGCACTGGTCTGTACACTTGTAGTACAGAGGTAACTCCTGGTTGCTGTGAAGCTGAACACTGTGACACTGGCGTGTCAAATTTGATAATGGTTACCCATGGTGGACAGTGTTTGGTGGAGCTCCCTGATTAAAACAAGCTTGGAAGGAGGAGTGGTGTCCACTTCCGAAATAGCTTGACTCCGGAAACTCTATGAAAGTGGAGAAATGATGAAAGTTATACAAGTGTTCAGGTTTTTCTTTCATAGGGTCGCTATGAGTCGTCTATGACTCGACAGCACTTAACAACAACAAGAAGAAGGATAGAAGTATTTGAGACACGGAAATAGGAAATATGTGCTTCTTTAATTCTTTTTAGCTGTGATGTCCTTTTCTTCACCTGCTTTGAGAGCTTGTGTTTTAATCTATCTGTTGTAAGGAAAGGGAGCTCTGGTGGCCAAACGGGTAGGAATTGTTCTGTTGAGCCAAAGGAGCAAGGTTCAAGACTACCAGCTGCTCTGCAGGAGAAAGACAGTCAATCTCCGCCCATGCGATTTACAGTCTCTCAAACCCCTGAAGGATCAGCGAGGAGTTGGTTGTGACTCAATGGCCATGAGCTGAGTTTTGAGTTACTGTAAGGAACAGACATCAGCTGAAGCTACGAGTGAGGGATTTAGTGTAGCAAAACATGGTACCCAAGAGCAGGAGAGAGGCTCGGTGGCGGAACCAAACCTGAGAACTGAGAGGCAGGGCCTGGGTGTTCTTTTTCTCTTTGGGTCATGAGGTCCCACTTTGCTGCCTTGCTCAGAGCCAGCCTCTGTCTGGCTTTCATGACCTCTCAACTCAAGGATCCAACTCTGGTTAAGAACTGCCCTGTGGTCTTTAACACAAAAGTCCTGAGAGAAGGGCTTTCATTAACCCAGGTCTCCTTCTGGGTGATACACAAGTCACATGGCACAGCCAACCTATCAGAAAACCTATCTCAGGTTCAGTCAAGAGGAGTGAAATCACATGGTCCGAGGGTCTACCAGCTAGGGCTGTGAGCAGGGAGAGATGATCTGAGAAGGTAATGGCAGGACAACCACCTCCAATAGTGTATTTCATCCCTCCAGAAACTGGTTCTACGCTTTTCTGTCTCCACCCACCTTGCCTGGTGGCTCTGCCAGCCTTCTGTTCTGCTAATGTTGACAGTGCACATCTACATGCCAAAACCAAAATCCTCTTAATACAGTAATGAGGTCTCAAAACCATTAAAGGAGATTTAAGCAAGGAATGCAAAACACATGGGCAAACCAAAGTTAAAAGAGGGTGAGTTCAGTACATTGAGTAATCTCTTGTCTTTTTTGTTTCTTCTTTGTGATAGATTTTGAAACCTGAGGAACTATATTCTGGGAGCTAAATTTGACACTGCCCATTATTCCTAACGTTGTTGTGTACCGTTGAGTTGGAACCAGCCCATAGCTGAGCCTCTTGCGGGTTTTCACAGGCAGTAAATCGAACGGGAGGAGACCACCCATCTTTCTCTCATGGAGCCACTGGCGGCTGGGAATCGTGTGCCTTTGGTGGCTTTTATTATCCACCAACCTTCCCTATTTGCCTCTAATGGTGCACACGCAATGGACATGTTTTTCTTCGCTGACAGAGAACAGAGCCCAGAGCCTGGAGGCAGAAAGACTTGTGAGCAAGGGAAAGTCATACCACTCCTCTCTGCTCCGGGGGGCTCTCTGGAAGTCCAGAAAGCAGTGAGATACACTGCCCACTCAGAGGCAGCCAGTGGTTTCTTTATCAAGACAATGGAAAGAATGAAATCTACTTTGCTAGGTTCTTGTAAAGTTTAATTGTGATAAAGAGAAAACATGTATTCTTGTGCTTGGCATATAGGAACAGTCAAAAAAACAATATTAGGTTGAACTATATTGTAGTGGTTTGTTTCCACAACTCTGTTGTAAGCTCTACAAGAGCAGAGACTCTGCTAATCTCACCACAATAACTGGCACAACATTGTTTTGTGTGAATGAATGTTGAATGAATAAAAGAATATTGATAATGGTGATGGTGGCAAGGATACCTCTTCTGAACTGCCAGTACCCAGGGACAATTTCCATGTTTTATCTTAGCGCCCAACATATCAGCAACACAATAAATGCTTATTCAATGAATTAGTGAACAAATAGATGAATGAATCAATTTCAAGTCTATGTGGAGAAAGTCACTATAAACAGTCCTGGAATGACTTGTTTTCATGGTCATGCTCTGAGCAGAGTTTAGGTGCCACGTCGACTTTATCAGTATTTGCTCCATGATCCTTCAAGGGAAATGTAGGGGGCAAAGTGCAGGACTGCCTGCAGCCTGAGAGCCAGGCAAGTTAGGAATTGTTACATGGAGTGTGTAGAAGCCTCGTGGCTTAGGTCCCCCCAGAGAGAGTGCACAGCTCGTGGCTGCGTACTGAGCCCTCTGGATGGAAGACTCCTGTCAGGCACTGTGTCTGACTCATGCCATTAATGCAGCTTTGGTCCATAAGCCTGCTTTAGTTGAGTCTCTGCATCTCTCACCTAAAGCTTCAAGTGTCCTTTGAGGAAAACAGAGGAGAGTGGAGAATAATCCTGGGGGATGAAAGTTTTGGTGGTGATCAGGAAAGAAGGTGGGGTACTAGATCAGATATGATAAAGAAGATGGACAAAAAAGTTGTATTTTGGGCACATGGTCAAGAGGGACCAATCCTTGGAGAAGGACATCATGCTTGGAAGGGTTGAGGGACAGGGCAGGAGAGGAAGACCTCGAATGAGATGAATTGACACAGTAACTGGGGTAATGGGGGTAGGTGTGTTAAGAGAGAATGAGATTGGTTCAGGATAGGACAGGGTTCAGAGCTATTGTATACAGGGTCACAATGAGTCTCAAGTGTCTTGATGGCGCATAGTAACAACAACATAAGGAAGAAAGAAAAAAACCACCTCGGTCTGAAAACAGACAATCTGATGTCACCAAGTATCTGCTGAGCGCTTGGCCCTTCTCCCTGTGCTACCTGACAGGTCTGGGAAAGACCGGAGCACCAAGCATCACATCATCTCATCACAGAAACAAAAGCTTAGAGGCAAACATCAGGAACTGTTCCCAGACTAGGCTGAGGATGTTGCCATTTCTCATGTTTCTAGAGCTAGTCTTTTCAACTCAAGCTACTGTTTACAGAAGCATTACCACAGGATTATAACTATGGGTTTTGTTTAGTTATAAAGAGGGTCTGAGCCTGCCGTCAAAGGAGGAGGAAACACGCACTCAGATGTGTGGAGTGAAGCTTTCAGGCTCACTGCTCAGAGGAATTCCAGTGGTGTGCGGGGAGTCAGGCCAATCCAGGAGTGCAATCTATCGGGCCAGTGTTGAGCTCATGATGGATGAGAAGGCCCAGCACTCTGCCCTGCCTCTGCTCTTCCGGAGAAGTGCTGCTGGTGGTGGTACCAAAGCGACCTCCCCACTCACAGTGACCCCAAAGGCCACAGCAGAATCGCTCTGCTGGGTTTCTGAGGGCATAGCTCTGGTGGAGGTCAGGTGAAGGTGGAAGTCTGTAGAGAGCTTCCCTGCTATCTCAAAGGCTGTGCCTCTTTTCTGGTTTAAATCCATCAGGAGTTCCAAGAAAGGAAGATGGGCATCTCATCGTGTGCCATTTACAGCCTTGGAAACCTGCTGGAGGGGCAGCTATGAGTCAGGTCGGACTCGATTAGCAATGAGAGAAAATCTCTATGGAATCAAACTGCTGCATCTTTTTCTCTTGCTGGTAGGTGGGTTCAAACCACTCATTTTTTGGTTGGCAGCTCTAGTACTTAACCACAGCGCCACAAGGACTCCTTTGCTGAAGTGTGAAAGTAAATACATAATCTTCTGGGTTCTCACGCCAGTGGAGACTTCTTCCTGTCCCAGGGAAACTAGCATTTTCCTGGTGACTCTCATCATCTCTCCTTGGTTTTGTCATTGTTAGTTGCCATCCAGGCACTGCTGGCTCATGGCAACTCCCCATACAAAAGGGTGAAATGCTGTTCAGTCCTGTGCCATCCTCCTGACGGCCAGCATGCTTTAGTCCACTGTTTCCTTTTAACCGAGGGGCCTCATCTTCCAGCACTGAAAGTGATGATGTTCCGTTGACCCACAGGGACCATTTCTGGACACCGAGCCTCATCTTAGAACACCAACCAATGTGCTCACTGTTGCCAGGGCTTCCAGCTGACCTCGGCTCCGGACTTGCAGAGTGTATCACCACAAACACCATGCCTCCATGCCAACCCTATGGAGAGGGAGAAGCTGGATGTGATCCTCCCACCCAGGAAGGATGGCACACATTAGCACACAAAGAGCCGGCGGGAGCAGTGACCAAGCATATGACTGCCAGGGCAGCAGAAAGACATGGCAATCTGCTTCCATAGACATAGCAGCCTAGAAAACCCAGTGGGGCAGTTCGACTGTCACCTGGGGCCCCTACGAGAAGACAACAGACTGAACAGTCCCTAGTGGTGAGAAGCTGCATTACAATCCCACAGTCACATGGTTCAAATCCACCTGATGCTCCTAAGCAAGACAGGCAACCTCCACCCATGTGATTAACTGCCTCTGAAAACCCGCCGAAGGGTGAGCTATGGGATGGTTCTGACTTGATGATACACAATAACAACAACAACAACAACAACAGAAAAACAACAGCTCACTGTGGTAGTATAATTCATACACCACTTTTCCTTCCCCTTAAGTTTTATTTATTTTTTTGTTGTTGTTATCGAGAACATACCCAGCAAAAGACACACCAATTCAGCAATTTCAAAATGTACATAACCAGTCAGTGACTCTGATGACATTTTCAAGTGGTGCTACTAGTCTTCTCTTCCTTTTCTGAGTTGCTCTTCACCCATTAATGAACTCAGTGTTCAAATTTCTAGTTCTAAGTTCATCCTGGAGAGGGTCAACCAGGCTGCTCCTTGGAGGCAAGGATTTTGAAGCTCCGTCTGACATACTATGGACACATTGCAAAGAGGAACCAGTCCTTGGAGAGGGACTTCATGCTTGGGAGGGTGGAGAGACAGTGCAGGAGAGAAAGACCCTGGATGAGACAGATTGACTTAATGACTTGCATAATGAGGGTAGATGTATCTGGGACAATAAAATTGGCACAGGATAGAGCAGCGTTCAGAACTGTTGTACACAGGGTTGCATGAGTCGCAGGCACCTTGATGACATATAACAACTGTCAACTTGATCCCTTATAGACAGTTCTAGGGGCAGGGAGGACTCTGGCAGCCAATTATTTACTGATCTGTTAACTAAAATCTCAGCCACCAGAAGTTCAAACCCACCAGCTACTACTTCATAGGAGAAAGATGAGAAGGGTCAGTGTCACCTCAAAGGGTCAGTGTGACTCAGAATTTATTCCAAAGCAGTGAGTTGGAGTTAGTTTATGTATTTTTTTTCATTCAATCATTCAAGTATATTTTGATTTTAACATTAATTACAATTGATCAAGGCTGTTTCTTACAATGTTTCATCAAATCTTAAAAATATGGAATACGTAACAAATATGCCTTCAACCTTGCATGGGGCCATACTTCTGAGTTCAGCGTATGTGCTGCCAAATCAAGCAGTTGGTTAGGTAGTTTGGGGTTTTAAAATTTTTTTTTTTTTTCAAATTTTATAGTGGTGGTTTATTTACAAAGTTTAAATACATTGTTTTTCACACTGGGTCTTTCCCATTTCCTCACCTCCCCCCACCACCGACCCATCAAATTGTACCTATGATTAGCATCCCCCCATCCCCCCATCCTCATCCCTCTGCTCCCACCCTCTCCATTCCCCCCGGATCATCATACTCATTCTACAACAATGGTTTTATATGAGTGAACTAACTCAGTCCCATAAGGACAAATACTGGCTTAGGTAGATCTTAAAAGAGCATATGGATCTTTCCCATTTCCTCTACCCCCTCCCTCTACCCATCAAATTGTGAGACCTTGTGATTTTCCTCCTAGCCATCTTTTCCTTCTGTTCTCACTTTCCCCCCACCCCCACCCCGCCTTGGACTCTTAGACACATTTTACCAGTTATCCTTCTATTTTTACAATAATAGTCTTATGCAGTATTTGTCTCTATAAAATGGTAGGGAGCTGAAAAGACAGGGTAATGGTGGGCATAGTCCAATGGCGAGTAGTTTTATAAAACACAATGCATGGGAATGATTGTATGAAACATAATGCCAATGAAGGGAAGTGTGTAGGGAAAATCAGCTTAAAAAATAAACTTATTTAAAAAAAAAGAACAAATGATGGAAACTTTGAAGGGGGAAAAAAAAGAGCATATGGTCCAAGGTGGATCATTTTTCCTAGTTTAGCTAAACTTTTACTTGGTTTTAAGATTACTTCAGGAGATATTTTTTTATTTCAAGTTTAAAAATCAGCTCAAGATAATTGTTTCAGAGCTTCACCCACCTGCCACGGTGCTGGGAAGTCTAGAGTTTATGAGAATTTAAAACTCTGCTCCTGCATGCACCCCTTTTAAACGAACCTCACAGATTAAGTTGAGGAGATGCCATCATCCACATTGAAGGGGAAAGTAAAATTCTTCCTGAGGGAAACCAGCCTGACCATGTCCAGCACCTACCCATGGGCACAAGGATATCAGCTAGCACTTAGTCTGCAGACTATTTGCCTTCCCAGCAACGTACATATCCACTTCCACGTGAGGAGATGCATTTTCTGTCCACATCTGAGAGAAAGGGGGAAATCCGAAGCTTTGCCTCATTTAGTCCATTTCCTCCAGCTTCTGGGACATTTAGCATTCCATTATTACTTGATTACCAAGAAGCTCCATTTTCCCCAGTGCATTACTATGCATCTTGAAACAATGTGTTAGCTATAGTAACAAGACTCTCCATCAATCACCAGCTCTTAATCCTCCTGGAGTGCTCCCCAGGCAGTGTGCCCTCCAAGCCTGTTCTGGGTTAAGGTCCAGGTCCTGTGAGCTGGGCCCAGGATGGGGACCCTGCCTCCTGCTTCTCTTCCCTCTGCCTCTAGCTCTCAGCATCATTGCCAGGGAGTGCATATGCTCAGGGGAGTCTGGGCTTAATGGATTTCGCAGCACTTCCCCTTCCTTCCTGCTGTAAAGTTCTGGCTTAGCACTAAAGCCACTCGGATCCCTGAACCTATGGCACTTTGCCCACCTTGAGGAAACAATGATGCTGATTAGAAAAGCTTGACACAGGCCTATGTGTGAAGACCCCAGGCAGCTACCAATTCCTCAGCACACATGTCAGTGCCACAAAGTGTGCAAAAATCCATGCACATCACTGGTTTAATGGTCCCATGATCCTGCCATCTTTATTCCAATATTATAGTAGTTTTAGAGTAGTTATGTCCAACTTTGTGCTTGATGTTGGGTTTTTCTATTGTATGCAAGCATTTTTTTTCTTTTTAAAAAATATATTTTCTTAATTTTCATATATAATAATACCTTTGTAGTATGTTTCATTCATATACATTCGGTTTATGGTTTTTTAAAAAAACACTTATTACTTTTATCATGGAAGTTGAGATGCAAAATATTTTATCTTGAGAACTATCAGTTAAATTTCACCAAACATCCATTAAAAAAAATCACTTCAAGCGAGCTCTGGTGGCCTAGTGGCAAGAAGGTGTACTGCAATCCCAGAGGTTCACGGTTCAAATCCACCAGATGCTCTGCTGGAGAAGGAGG
>NW_006399764.1:5096298-5098118 GCF_000299155.1 Elephantulus edwardii | reverse complement strand
TCCAGCACCACAGCTCAAAGGCATCAATTCTCCTTCTAGTCATTGTCCAACTCTCTGATGCATAACAAGTGATTGCAAAGACCATGGCCTGTATCAGGCGTCTCCAGAGAGACACCGCTGCTCTTGAGTACTTTAGAGAGGTCCCTAACAGCAGACTTTCCCATTGCAATACATTTTTTGATTTCCTGGCTGCTGGTGCCAAGAGTGTTGACCGTGGAGCCGAGCAAACTGAAGCTGTGAACAATCTCAATCTCTTCGCCATCTATCCTGTATCTTGGAATATACTATACTATCTTGGAAGCAGGAGTGGCATCTACTTCCTAAACAACTTGCCTCTGGGAACTCTATGAACTTTGACAAATGTTGATAGTTGTAGACGGGCTTCAGGCCTTTTGTTCATAGGGTCGCTATGAGTCGTGCTCGACTTGACAGCAATCAACAACAATACTATCTAATGCCCAGCACCCCACCAGCGCCTGTGGCAGGGCCTTGGGATCAAGGAAATTAAAATCTTTGCAGCAAGCTATACAAATGTTCAAATTAAATGAAATGAATAAAGAACAGAAACAATCTCAGGCTAGATGGAAATATTTGTGGTTTTCAGAGCTTTCATGCATTCCAGAATAGCTGATAATGAATTGTGAGCCGATGTTTATAATCCAAATAAATACAGGATTATAAATATAAAATTTAAATAAATATAATCTAGTACATTGTACTAGACTGTACAAACCTGGAAGGAGTCAGAGTAAAGTAGAAGAAAACCAACTGTGTGTTTACCAGAAAGCTCCCTGACTCTTTCGACAGCCCTCTCCTCACTTTATGTTGTTCTGGCAAGTCCTTCCTGATCGACCGTCACAAGAGGAAACGGATATGTCTTGGGAAAAGTGCAGCTGGAGTGCTCCGTGGAGGCAAAGACAGTGAAGTTTCATCTTTCCTACTTTGGACATGTAGGTAGGTGGGGCTATTCCTTGGAAAGGGACATCAAGTTTGAAAAGATGGAGCATCAGCAAAGATCCCCAGTGAGATGGATTGATACAGTGACGTCAGCAATGGGCGCTAGTGTGTTAGAGATGATGAAGATGGTACAGGATGGAGCAGGTCAGCTGTCCACAGTGTTATTACGAGTCATACTTGACGGCACCTAACAACAACACTGGGTTTCATGGAGCTCTGATGGTCTAGTGGTAAGAATCTGAGCTGCAATCTGAGTTGTATGGTTTGAATCCACCAGCTGCTCTGCTACTGGAGAAGGATGGGCAATCTTTTCCTCTGATTTACGGCCTCTGAACACTCGCTGGAGGGTCAGTTCTTAGTCCGTCCCAACTGGACGGTACACAATAACAACAAAAATGCATTTCAAAGCAAGATGAAGAGTAGGACTGCAAATGTTTTTTTAAAAAGTAAGGAGGAATAGCTGGAGACTGTTTTATCCTCTAGATTCAATAAAAAAGAGAAAGGTGGTCTGCTTCCCTATGGGGAAAAAAAACCCAAACAGAAATCCCAACCAAGATATACGGTCAGTATTTGCCACAGCAAAGGAGTGTATGCGAACATTAAAGAAAGATCTTATTTCTTCCTGTCAGAAAAACCTTAGGAGACAAGCATTTCTATGTATCTCCATTTTTCCTATGAAGCTATGGAGACTCAGGAAGCACTTACCAGTAGAGGTAGACTGGAATTCTCATCTATTTTGTGTTGATACTGTGGGTATCACGCTTTTGTTGCTCTTGTTTTATGTTCTCAAGTGGATTCAGTTACATAGTGTTACTCAAACTCAGTTTTCTGACTTATAAGTATCTCTATTGAAAGGGAGAGAG
>NW_006399764.1:5091473-5096198 GCF_000299155.1 Elephantulus edwardii | reverse complement strand
TATATATATAAATCACTTCAAAGTGAAGGTGGGAATGCACATATTCCAAACTACAGATCTATCCTTGCAGACATTATTAACATTGCCTCTGTTTCAACTAAATGATGTTTCACTGGCAAGACAACCTTCAGAAGAAGGAAGGGTCCCTAAAGAAACCATTTTGTGAGCTTTATATACAGCTATCATGCAAAGTCATTATTTTGGGTTCTAATGTCTTGGGGGGTGGGGGGGAGTGCAGCCTGAGTGCTCCTTGGAGGCAAAGATGGTGAAGCTTCATCTCTCATACTTTGGGCATGCTGCTAGGAGAGGCTGCTCCATGGACAGGGACATCACGCTTGGTCAGCAGCCTGATAATGTTACTAACTGTAACGTAAATGTCACCAGGGCTCCTTTGAAGGAATCAGGAGGCAAAGAGTACAGCTGCATTTAATTGTAGTGCTAGTTACACCCACTCACGAACCAGGCTAAGCTCATGGCCAGATCAATGTAAAAGCTTACTGTTCACTGCTGTTTCCGTGTACCCTCAAGGCAGAAGCAGAGACTCAAACTGCAAGCCTTTAGACTGGCAGTGCAACTCCTTACCACCAAGCTTCTAAGGACTAAGAGGCCGCAGATGAGGGATGGCTACAGCAAAGGCAACAGGAGCAACGAAGGAACTCAAGATGCATTAGGAAGTATTAATAGCAATAGGACCTGATGATGGAGTGAAAGTCGGAGAGAGAAGGTGGTGGGATCAATCACGATTCCAGGTTTGTAGCCCGATTGGTTAGCTGGGAGACCTCGACTCAACTGAGAGCCAGATAATCCTCCAGGGAAAGCCTGCTGGGCAGGGGGATGAGTGGGCGCCTCCATATAAACCCAAGCCCTAGCAAATTCCTGGAACTATTTTAAGCCAGTCTTACAACCAGCTTTGGTTTCCTAGAGAAGAAGCCTCAATAAATGGAAGGCAAAGGCTGGAAAATGGGCTGTGCTTTTAAATACTGACATGTGTGTTGGGTGAAATCAAGCTTTTTTCGGTGTCTTTGTACCATGCACGCCTAACTCGAAACCTGGTGCATAGTCTGCAAAATGCTTGTGATTCCTGCCACTGCTGCTTCCAGTCTACCCTTGTCAGCAGATGACAACCTCTACAGGTTTCATTCTAGGACTGCGAAGATCTCGGAGCATGACTGCAAAGGGCAGTGGTCCCAGGCAATAAGTAGGGGAATGGCATGTTTGCTTCCTAGGGTTTGAAGCAGAAACATCTGTCTAAAGCCACAAAGCCTTGGTGGACTCAAGCAGCTGGGAACCCCTGGGGCTCATTTATCTTAACACCAGATTGTTACAGATGTTTGCAGCTGCTGGGAGTCTGTTAGAAACCCCTTGGCCTCCATTCAGCTGGGGCTGGTCAGTGGGATGGTCTCGGGGATCCCTCGCACGAGGCAAGACTCACCTTTTGCCTCACCGAGACTACAGTGACGATCACGTTTGAAATGTCATAATCTTGAACCAAAGGCAGTTTTTCTTGGCTGCTGCTACATAAGTTAGTTATATTCCCGAAGGCCTTGGATTTGGTGGTAAAACAACCAGTTCCAGATGGTGGAGCTTTCAAAGTGCTGCTTCACTGTTCAAATAGGCAACCTAAATGTGAGGGCGCACAGCCACGGAATTTGGTGCCTTTCCTCTCCCCTCCCCAGTAAGTCAGTTTTATGTGGACCTTCCAAGCAGCTGTTTGGAGACTCGCCGCTCAGATCTTCCAAAGTTCTGAAAGAAGGAAGACATCTGCATGGCTGAATAGTACACGCCCCACAGTTTAAGCACTCTGGAATGATGGGCTTTTCAGAAGATATGGCTTTACACATGTGTGTGCCCAGTCTGAAAAGATGAAACCAATTTTCTGTCAAACACAGGCTTAAGAGGAAAATGTTACTCCTTTTCCTTTGGAGGGAAAACATCTGAAACGTAAGAATTTAATCAGTATTAGGGTCAAATCCATCAGCCACATCTTGGGAGAAAAAGAGCCAAGTGTCCTCTCGTGAAGATTCAAATCCTTGGAAAGTAGATGGAGGGTCATTGTGTGGGAATCAACTTGACAACAATGAGTTTACAGTATAACTAAGTAACAGGCTAATAATGAGAGAAGCTGGAAGAGTGGTATGTGGAGACTCAAACCCAAAATTACACCTAACTTATCTAAAACATAAAATTATTATTATTATTATTATTATTATTATTATTTCAGTTAGGACTTAGTTCTGTGGTCTCTGAGTCTTCCTGTCATCATTCCTCTCCCTGAAAGTGCTGTTTCTGGCTGCTGATAAAAAAAAATTATCTGATCAATTTCAGATAGAACTATACCAACTGCACTTTATATTCATCTAAACTCTACAGTAAGTGTTTCAACAGGCTAGCAGAACATCATCAGCTAACAATGAGAAAAAGCCTCCTTTCCCACTTTCTAATGAGAGAAGTCTTAACCAATGCAAGTGGACATGGCTTTAGATCTGAAACAACTGTGTCCTCTGCAGACAATGAAGCAGATGTTTAAGTGTCTACTTTATTTGGAGTCCTTGTCTGCTGAAGGAAACACAATCTTATCACATCTGGTTCTAAACTGCAGCTGAGTGGATCCCATGACCCAAGTGCATTTTAAGATATTTTAATGTATATATCTACGTATGTATTTATTTATAGAGGATGATATTTGCTTTGTAAAAACCATCCACTCAGAATTACCCTAAATAATTCTATGAGGATAAACATTTATACTTTGCTGCTATTTAAAATTATCATATGTTTTAACTTCTTATTATAAGACTATATATGTCTGTGTGTGTGTACCATTTTCTGTTAACATTTTTATATAGCAAATATAAGCATTAAGAAATTCTGAATAATTACAACTTAGAATCATTACAAATGACTATCTTACTAATGGAAAAAGAGTTGATTATTTATCCTAAGCATTAACATTTTCTTCATAACTTTGAAGAGGTTCAAGATTTTAATGTCAACTCAACTCAATGTCTTTGAGTGGGAACTCATAGTTGACCCTCCAGCAAGTTTTCAGAAGAAGGAGACTGTTATCCGAGGAGGGGCTGGTAGAATCAAACAACCCACCAACTTTGTAATAAGAGAAACTTAAAAATTGGCTGTCATAGATTGAACTGTGTCACCAGCAAAATCCCTATCAACTCAGTTAAGCCTCACTTCTTAATAGTGTGGCAGTTACAGAAATGATGTAATGTGGCAATTAAATACTGATGCAATCTTTCCTTCTCACGTGATCTGATGTGAACAGCCCTAATGTGAAATAAGGAGATCAGAATGGCCCTAATACTCTATAATCAAGTCACAAACCTGAAGATGTTTGGGGAGTTTCCAGGGTCGTGGCCTGCATTGCTTTTTATATTACAAGAGATAAAAGAAGAGGGAAAGAAGCAGAGAGGAACCCAGACCTACTACCATCAACAAGGAAAGAAGAACAGAGCATTTCCTTAGAACCAGGGATCTGGCTAAGAATCTCCTAGACTCAGGAAGCTCAGAAAGAGCCATTCTCTAGAGCCAGGGATCTCAATCCAATCTGTATTTCTAGTATCCTAAATTGCAGAAGAAATACTTGTTTGTTAAAGCCATCCATGTGTGGTATCTCTACTACCTCGGCACTACATAACTAAGAAAGTGGCACAGAGAGAAAAATGCATTAGCGGAGTTCAAGTATGAGCAAATCTCATGAAACTTCAACAGTGAAAGGAATCTCCGCAAAATGACTGGTGCTGACTTTATGGGGGGAGGAGATCCCTTTGACAATCTGATTTTAAAAAGAAAAATTGAGCGGTAAGAAGCTGTGCTGAAATCTCAAGGATACATGGTTTGAATCCACCAGCTGCTCTGTGAGGAAAGAATGGCCAATCTCCTCCTATGTGATTTACTAACTGAAAACAGACCCTCTCTTTAGGGTCAGCTATGGGTCGGTTCCAACTTAATGGCACAGAAAACAAAAAAGATAGTCTACCTATACCATTTGGAAGGAGGAGTGGCATCCGCTTCCATAATAGCATGCCTCCGGAAACCCTATGAACCTGGAGAGAGGAGAAAAGGCACCCAAGCGTTGAGGACTCTCCTTCATAGGGTTGTTATGAGTCGCCTGCGACTCGACGGCACTTAACAACAACAACAACAACAACAACAACAACAACCTATACCATATATTCTTAAACTAGATATAATTTGAGGCATTATTTAAACCTTCTAAGCCAACTAGTGTATCAGATGCCACCATTCTTGATCACGCCCTAAGAAACACAGCTCTGGAGAAGCCCTGAGACGTCCCAGCCCCTTCAAGAGGCTGCTGCAGCTCTGTCGTTGACATCTGTGAGACAGACCCTGTATTGTTGAAATAAATTTCCCCTGACCTACAAATAATCTATTATTTGCTTGCTGAAGCTGCATCAAGTTAGGTTTTTGTTACAGGGGACAAAAAAAGAAAAAAAAACACACAAACAAACAACACAACAACTTTATTCAGTCACTGAGGACAGATTTAGTTCTCTAGTTAAAGCTTTTTGGAATTCAGAACAGTAGTGCTGTCTCTATATTATGTTGTTGTTGTTGTTATGTGCCGTCGAGTTGTTTGCGACTCATAGCGATCCTATGTACAACAGCCCTAAACCTTGCTCTATCCTGTGCCAATCGCACTGCCTCTGACACACCCATCCTGATTACCCCAGTCACTGAATCAATCCA
>NW_006399764.1:5056560-5088825 GCF_000299155.1 Elephantulus edwardii | reverse complement strand
GGATCCCTTCAACTGGATATCCAAGGGGGAAATGAGCTGTTCCAGGCTCCCTGGGACTTATTTCCCTGGCCTGCTCAATTTCCTTTTCTGCAGCCTTGAACTGCCTAGGTGGACGGGTTTCAATCAGAACAACCTCCCCTTCCCCTAGGAGTGCTCTGCAAGAAAACTTTCAGAGTTCATTACAAGCACAGAGAAGTGGAATGCAATGGAATGCAATGGAATGGAATGGAATGGAATGGAATGGAATGGAATGGAATGGAATGGGCAAGGATACTTGATTTTTCTTGCAGAATCACAAACTTGTGTAGGCAAGATGGAATTTGCAAGCACACACTCGATTACCTGAGGTGCCAACTTTTTACGGAGAAAGGCAGTGCGTGTGCATGCAGACCCGAAGGCAGACTCCAGCATTCCGAAGCAAGAAGCTCAGAAATCTCCAGGGTGGAAGTTCTGGGCCATCTGTGGTGGTGGCCTCTCGATACAGTCCTAAAACAGCGCTGGTCCTATGAGTCACTTACTTTAGGTCCTAATGCTAAGCCTTGTATGAGCCACAATATTTATGTGCAATAAAAGTTCAAATGTCAATCAGTGATGGGGCATTAATGTGCTGAAGGGGATCTAGCTGTCTCTGAGTAAAAATGAATGGCCGTAGAAGTAAATCACCTCATCTACTGAACAGTCACCCCATGGCTGGCATCAAATACTCTTTCCAGAGAGCCCAGTGTTCAGGTATCTCAGAGCAGACAAGCAAAATCTTCTCATCACCAGTCATCCTACTTACTCTAACGTGGTACCTTAAATAGTGTTCAAGTGGTTTGTTCATGTCTTTGGTGTAAACAGGTGTGCAAAGCCGTCTACAACACCTCAGATTTTCTAGTAAAACATGAGATGAATTTAAGGAAAGTATTTTTACTTTCTCCCTTATATTCAAATGCCTAAAAGGAGTGTGTAGAATAATAAAGACTGTATTCCTGTTTTCTGCCTGGTCTTTGATCTAGCTGGAAACTGTACTTCAATATTGGGTGAGGAATGAATGTTGCTGGAATTTTAATCTAGCTTCTGAAACTTACTTCCTAGCGCGTCCTTCAGGAATCTTCTCAGGATTGCCCTCATCATGCTTCTGCATCTTTAGTTCAGTCTTTGTTCCCCTTCTCACTGGACCAAGCTCTCTTCAAAAGCCTCATTTGTTTTCTTGTCCGCCAATCAAGCTCACTTGGCCCCACTTGACCTGTAAGCTTGGCTATCACGTCAATGACCTTCTAATAAATATATCTTCAGCTCAGCCTCCCTTTCTGGCTCTACCAAGTGGGGCCTCGACCCCATGCCCCCGTTTGGTCCAGTCCAGAACCCTCTAGCTTTCACATTAGTCACAATCCCGTCCCACACAGTATTTACCGTAAACTGAATGTCTGATCTGTAACATGATTACAGGCCATGCACTCTTTATTCAGGCAGTACCATGGACAAAGCATTGCCAAAAAGAACGTGATAATGACAAAGACAGCGTCTCTCTGCTCAATGAAAGAGAGGAAGTACCTCAGTGGTTCCCTGAGCGTGTCACCTGCTTTATGTGAGGCTCTGAGAGCCATTAAACCCACCAGCCTGGTCCACATCTCTGGATTCAAGGAGGTATTCCTACTCCCTGTCCACGTATCCTCTCATCATCTCCATCTTCTAATAAGGGTTCCTTCTCAGGATGGATGGAGAATCTCAGAGAAGTTCCTGAAAACTGAACTTGTACCTAATCCTCCAGGAGTGGTGGTCTCAGGCTGCTTCTCATGGTCCGTGACCCCTTTCCAACTCTCAGGGACAAGACACAAAGTAGATCCCCAAAGGAAATAAAAAGGAAAAAGTTATAAGGGGTGGTGAGTTTCAGTGTTCTTCAAGGCTCCCGGTTTCTATTTCCTGAGCCAGGAAAGCCATCATGGATGGTGGAGGTGGGATGGGAGAACTCTGAACCCTTCACCCCCCCACTGCAGCCAAGGTACATCTGCTTTTATCTATTTTATTTGTTGAAATTCTAAGCAATTTTTTTAAAGCACCAAAAGGGGTGAAAACCACAAGAACAGTGTTTCTATTTTGGTAGCATTATATCCATTTTCTAAAGTTAAACAACTGAAGAGTTGACGCCAATATCAAAGGAGAGAGTGGCTAGGTGGAATTAAAAGGAGGTGTAAAATTCCCCAGACAGTGGATTGTGAAACATCTTGAGAAGCCCACTGGGCCGGCTGTCCTGCTCATTAAGTGAGGGCTTTCTTGGTGCTTGTTTTTGTGTCTTGTCTTGTCCAGGTTCTTACTTCCAGAGCATTAACCGTCTGAATGTTCTCCACATGGGATTCTGTTCCCATTTGTTAGGCTGCCAACCTGCCTGAGAGGGGAAAAAATATTCCCCCATTCAAGGATCCAGTTTCCCTTGGGACTTAAGCCCCAAGAATGTGACCACTGACAGTTTAGCCAGTCTTCAAACAGGTTCCTCTGCTTGTTAATGACCTGGATTTTGTGCCTATTTAGAAAAGCTGACGTTCATGACTGGGGAGTGGGGAAAACAAACACATTTTGGTTAGTTTTAACAAACTCTTTTGCTTTTCTTTTCTGACTTTCTCACCTTTGACAGGAAATTCTTTCTATTCTAAAGGAGGAGATTCTAGGACATTCTGCAGTAAAAATAGAAACAAACATCATGTACCAAATCACAAGAGTCAAAAGGTGATCAAACAATATCATTTTCTCACTTAAATAGAGATATACCATGTGATTCTCCTTTGTGCATTAAATTTAACCCTTAATCTTGTTACAAATAGGCCCAGAACTTAATTACCATCATTGAAAAAAAAATTTTAAAAGGAGAAAATGGAGAAAGAGAAGAAGATAAATAAACCTTCTCAGAATGTTACTTTCCCAATTTCACAAGGTTCTGAGGGAATTCTACTTTTCACAGAGGAGACTTTACACTTTCTAGAAATACAGCCCACCACCTGTCTGTGGGTCTGTCATACTTTAATGGCTTTCATGTTGATATAATGCTGAAACTTACACCAGCAGTATTCCAAAACCCAGCAGGTCCTCCCATGGTGGACAAGCCTCAATAGAATGTCCAAACTAAGATAGACGAGGCAGAAAAGTCTGCTGATTGTTTTTCAAATAAGCCAGTTAAAAACGTATAGGTAACAAAAACGCTTGTCTAATATGGGAGATGATGAGCTCCCTAGTAGGAAGACAATCAGAATACACAGAGGTCGCAATGACGGACTCGAACATAGTTCGAGCACAGGTTGTGAAGATAGCACAGAACCTGGCCACATCCGCTCTCCACGAGGCTGCGGCAACTGACTTTTGATGGCAACTAACACAGAAGATGGTGTAACTGCATCTCTTGTACTTTGGGCCAGTCTTTGGACTGCTCAGAAAGGTAGAAGCTCAGTGGGAGAGATGAAGACAAGATGGGCTGACAGAGTGACAGCAGCGATGGGCTTAAGCGTGCTGGAGATGGTAGGGATGGCACAGGGTAGAGCACGTTTCAGATCCGTTGTTCACAAGATTGCTATGCATTATACCATAATCAATAGCGCATAACAACAATAATAACAACACAACAGAAAGACCCGGAATGACCTCGAGCAGAAACAGAAGCTAACTACTGTTGAGAGATGGGGCAGATCATCAGTGTAAACCTTTGTGGACAGAAATATGACATGAATGACCAATGGTCACCACTTTTGTTTCTCTAGTCTTACCCCTATCTTTTTTTTTCACAATTTTTTTTCCATTTACTTATTTTTAATTTGGTGTACTGTCGAACTGAATTCAACTGGCACAAGAGAAGTTTGCCCCTTCTTCTCCAGCAGAGCATCTGGTGGATTAGAATTGCACACCTTCGAGACTGCAGTGCACCTTCTTGCCACTAGGCCACCGGAGTTACCGCTATCTTTTCCAGGTCCCCTTCCATGTTGCTTTCAGAACTGGGGGCTGGAAATGATTGGAAAGTGTAAAGCTGGGAATACAGTGCTTCTGAAACACAGAATTCTTGAACGAGCCCCAGAGGAAGACGAAAAAGAACATTCTTTCCCAAATGACACCAAGCAACCCTAAGTAACTCTGTTCAGAAAAGGTCAGTACGGTCATGATTTTCCCAGCAAAAAGTGTATACAACTGATCAACATGTGGGATTAGCATGAATCTATGTATGAGGCCCAAGACATGCTAAAAATTCCCCCAATGTCCTAGTAGGGCAGGTTGGCATAACACACAAGGCACAGATGAGCAGGGTTTGTGGGTATCACAGTTCAGGGAAGGCTACATCAATCTTTCAGGGTTGGAATAAATGTGCATGAGCCTGGGGCAGGGTGGAAGCAATGATTAGAAACAGTACAACATCTACAAGGCCATGTGCCTGGTGGAAGCAATATTTAGAAACAGTACAACATCTACAAGGCCATGTGCCTTGTAGCAAAAGCAGAAGACAGAAGACAATCAAATACTCATTTTCAGAAAAATGAAGCAAGCACTTAAATAGCTAATAAGTACCCCCATTATCTCAGTAATTTTGTCAATCCATCTCACCCAGAGTCTTCCTCTCTTGCACTGTTTCTCCATCCCTCTCCAAGCACTGGTCCCTCCTGACAACATGCCCTAAGTATGTCCAGATGGAGCCTCTAAATCCTTGCCTCCAAGGCACAGCTTGGTTTCACCATCTTCAAGGCATATCTATTAGTTCTCTTTGTAGTCAGCATTATGTTTAATACTCTTCTCCAGCACCACAACCCAAACGGATCAATTCTTCTTCTTTCACCTTTGCTCACTGTCCAGCTCTCTGATGCATACAGAGCAAGTAATTGCAAAGATTATGGTCTAGATCAAGTGCACCTTAGTTTCCAAACTGATATTGTTGCTCTTCAGCCCTCCGGAGAAGTCCCTGACAGCAGATTTTCCTAATGTATCTACCATAGGAAGTATTAAAATATTTTGTAAATTAAAAAGATCTATTAATATAATCTTGCTGTTAAAAATGTTATTAGTCTTCTTTCTCATTCCCCATGGCCAGTATACAGTGGGCAACACAGAATCCCAACCAGGGCTACATATCCTTGACCCCAGTCTTCTCCTCGGAACACATGCTATCATCGGTGGTCCCTTTCTATGATAGAATGCTAGTAATTGAGAAGACCCAATAGGCTTCAGGAAAATGCAGAGTATCCAACTCTTTAAGTCAAACTCAAACTTTTTGTCATTCAGTTGGAAGTGACTTACAGTTGACTTTTCATGCATGGAAGGTGACTGTTCATCTTTCTTCCCACGAGCAGCTGGTAGAGCTGAATGGCCAGAGAAGGGTGGTTTTGGGGTTTGTAGCACAACTCCATGAATTATGTCACCAGAGCTCCCTTCTTTTTCTAAAAAAATTATTATACTAGTTTATTTACAAAATTCTAAGACATTGTTTTCCAGACCAGATTCCTCCAGTTTCCCTCATCCCAGAGTTCCCTTCTTTAATGAAGGTGGGATTCAATGAAGAAAAAAAAATGTGTATTAGCTAATATTTCAGGAGCATGATCTTCCTTTGCCCTTTTGATCCCACACCTCATCTATTATTATATCATTCAGGGAAAGGGAGTCGCCAAGATGAAGTAAAGTAGGAAGAGGAGAAAAGCAGCTGTTTTCCAGCTTGTGCTAAAAACACAAGAATTCTAAACACTAAATTCTCGATTCATCCTGTAAACAGAAGGATGTCAGGAAATAGAGGAGGCAAGGAATGTCCCTTTCACTTAGAATATTGTCTTCCCGCTAAGAAAAATCAACATCTTTCTTTCAAGATTTTTTTTTCTATCAGGTATGCTGTTTTTACTATGAGATAGCCCATAGTTTCAAAGTTTCCTCAAGTCCCTCTCCCCAGCTCCAAACACCTTAGCCACAATCCAATATGTCTGTCACATGCTATAGCTGTTACCCTTTGTAGCTATTACCCTGAACAAGATGATTTTAAACTCAGAAGTGGTGATGAATTATGCCACATATGCCACAGAGGCGTGAAACAGACATTGGATGGTCAGTGCAAAGGGGGTGCACACTTCATTCACTGGCACAGAAATCAGAGGTGTGAACAGGAGATGAGATAAACCATCTCAGGCTCCCACCTTGAAAAGGGCACTGCTCTTCTCAGTACTTCCCAGAGCCAAGGAGCTGCAAAAAGAGTGAGCAAAGCCCTAGCTCCGCCCTGACAGTGAATCAAGTCAGGAAAAGTTCCTGGAATGGAAGGTGGCACTGCAGATTGTCACAGCCTTTAGAATTCTCCTGATTTATGGTCAAGAAGGAAGCCTTCCATGAATGGTGAAGGCACAGCAGAGTTGGAATTTACGGTTTAGGAGTTGCAGGCTATGGCAGTAAACCTGCTAAAATCACTGAATCACTGCAGAGCATGACCTGATTGGAGCCAAAAGAGGTCAAACAGCCTTTTCTCTGTGAGACAAGGTGTTCTTGGCACATCTGGGGCTCTTTTGCTTGGAAAAAAATAAGGGAGGGGATCACTTAAGCCTCTGTAGTGTAGGGAACTTGGTTGAGGGAAACAAGAGTGAGAAATACAGTCCAGCTTCCAGAGCAACAGGGATTGGAACTGAAAGGTCAGAATTCCACACTCATTAGTTCTTGCCTAATCATGGTGTGATAACTGTCTTGTGGCCCCTTTTGCTTTCTGTGGACTGGTATTGACTCCTTTGGAAGCAGAGGTGCTGTCTGGGCTGTGTTAGGCAGTCAAAGAGCCATAGTATCTTTGGGAATTCAAATCATGCCTTCCGATTGACTTTGCTCTCTTTGAGGCTTACCTGCCCTTCTCTTCGTGGTCCCTATGTCTTCTATGTCCTTATCTTAATTACCCTCTCAACGTCTTTCCTTTGTGTCACTGTCTTCCCTCTGTCCCCAGGACAATAAACTCTCATTGTCCTCCTCTTTGACTCCTCCACAATTTTACTGGCAATTCCTCCTCTGCCATTTAAAACAGCATCCCTCAGGACTCTCCAGTATATTCTCCAGACACTTTAAATGCCACCCCTACGAGATCTCAACCACTCTCACGGCTCCCACTGCCACTGCCACAGTCCAGCCGCGGCTTCTTTTCTGAGGTCCGGATCTGTATGTCCACATGTCGGGCTCATTTTCCTAGTTAGAATACCCAGAAAGCATGTCACTGCCCTCTTAATCCAAATTTTCGAATGAATATTCTTTAAATGACACAGCAATCTTCTATTTGCTGAACTGAACAACTTGGAGTTGCTGTGACACTGAGCACTGCTCCATAGTCGTGTCAAATACCATACGGGTTACCCATGATGTACAATGTTTGGATGAGCTTTCAGATTTGATTCATGCTGGGAAGCAGGAGTGACATCCACTTTCTAAACTAGATATCTCTGGGAACTCGACAAACTCTCTAAACTCTCTTTTGGGCAAAGCTAACTCTGAGTCATATTCGTCTAGATGACACTTAACCACTGCTAACTGAGACTAGTGCTGTTATAGCTGGAGGAACACTCTTCCACTCTGCACATCACTCTTTGTCAATGTGCTGCATGAAGTAACCTGGGTTTGCTAAGATGTTGAACCGTGTGCCACTGGGGTATCAAATATCGGATGGTTTCCCAATGTTGATGGTGTTTGGTGGAGCTCCCAGTTGTAAAACAGGTTTGGGAGCAGGAATGGCATGTACTTCCTAAACCACATGCCTCTGGAAACTCTATGAACTTGGAGAAATGATGATAGTTATGAAAGGGCCATAGGTCTTTTGTTCATAGGGCCACTATGAGTCATACTTCACTTGACGACAATCAACAATAACAACAAAATCTCCTTTCCCCAGATTCTTCGTCTCAATGAATAGCTCTACTGAGTTGTTCCAGCCAGCGATCTGGGAAGCTCTTGTGGCCCAGTGGCTTCAGACTTGTTACATGTTCTGACTCAATGGGAATCAGTTTGAGTTTTGCTCCCAATCCTTGAGTTTAGGCCCTTATCAACTTTGAACTGGACCAGTGGGACCGAGGCATCTCGCAGCCAAGGCGATCCTCACTAAAATCTCACTGCATAATGCCACACTTACAAACTAGGACTGACCTGAGGGGCTGGAGGAGAACAGAACAAGTGTGGATAGGTAACGAATACTGCACTGAACAGAGGAGGGCAAGGACTGTCTGAAAGAACTCTATGATTGGGCATGATACACATGACAATAATCTGGACCAAGAATTGCCTTACAAAGTGGACTGAGGTGGGTGGAAGGGAGAGGAAGGGAGGAAAATGTGTAACAATGAATGAAAATCCAACCTTTCTATAAACACTAATTAAAATCTCAGTAAGAAAAAAACAAAAGCAAAATATTAATGGGGGGCGGCGGGGGGAAATCTCACCAAGCCACTCCTTTTCTTGCCAGGGCCTCCCAAGGCCTTTAATCAAGTCTACACTTACTGCCAACACCACCATGGTCGCAAGGCTCTGCTGCCTCTGGGAACTCACCATATGCACTCTTCCTTGCTCCCTACACAGCGCTTGCTTTTGTCTTCTAAATTCCTCAAAGTTGCCACACTTTTCTTGCCTGTTGTTCCCCTTACCCTACCTTTTCTACCTCATTGAATCCCCTCACCTTTCTGGTCCCACCTGAAGTATCACTTCTGAGGTAATTCAACTAGATACTCTGGGTGTTCCTTTGGGTGTGTGTGTTCGTGTGAATGTCTTCCATTAAACTTTTCACAATAACAAAAGATCTCCCTAGAAAGACCTCATTGCCATGGAGCTAGAACAGTGCAATTCCTTACTTATTAAACTTGCATACTGGTCACTAATTACTAGTCCCAGAAAAATACAGCCTGAATGCTCCTTAGCAGTGAGGGCGACAAGATTCACTATGGACATACCATCAGGAAAGACTCTATCACTAGAAAGGAAGATTGTGTTTAGTAAAGTAGTTGTTGTGTACCGTCGAATTGGAATCGACTCATAACTGACCCTCCCGTGGGTTTCCAGAGGCTTTAAAATCACATAGGAGAAGATTGCTCTTCTCTCTCCCATAGGGCAGTTGGTGGATTTGAACTGTGTGCCTTAGGATTAATAGTGCAACACTCTTACCATTAGGCTTCTAGAGGTCCCTTAGTAGAGAGGCAGTGAAAATGAAGGAAATTCTCAATGTGATAGAAAGACCCAGTTGCCACTCATACAGGAAGATGGCACAGTTCCAGGTAGCATTTCATTGTCCTTTACATAAAGTTGTCAGGAGTTAGTGCTGATTTGATGGCAACTAGCAACCGCTTTTATTTCACTCGCTCATCAATTAATTTATGCAGCACATTTGTTTGTGCCAAGGGCTATTCTGAGCTGACAGGGAGAGAGAGAGAGACTCCTGTTCTCACTGAGCTGCCATCCTTTGTTAGTATTATGATTCCACACCAGATTCCTAAGTTCCATGAGGAAAAGTCACATGTATTTAGTTTGCCACCATCTTCCACTGCTCAGCATGTTAGCACACTGTCTGATACACGAGAATTTGGTATGGAGGATAATCAATAAATAAATCAATAAATACTTGATGACAGGACATAGAAAATATCATATTTAAAATTTATGTAGATTTTTCCACTTAATGGAATTTTAGGAGAGAATTATTGATTCTTTCATTTCTATTTCAATGAATACAAATGAATAAATGAACAAGGTAATTTCAGACTAAAGATAATAAATATTAAAAAAAATAAAGCAGGATGAGCTGATGGTGGGATCTAGTAGAGAGAAAAGGCTAGACAGGATGTCACATTAAAATGGGTGATTTAACTCATCGCTAAAAGATTCGAGCCAACTTACAGCTGACCCCCCACTGGGTTTCCAAGGCCTTAAAGGAGGAGACTGCCCATCTTTCTCCCACAGAGTGGATGGTGGATTTGAACCATCAGAGGCATGCAGCCTTTGGATTGGCAGCTCAACTCCCTATGGATTAGGCCACCAGAGCCCAGTGGGCAGGAGGAAATTCCACAAGAGAAGGTCAAGGAAGTAACCAGTAGGTCAAAGAAAGAATGTGAAATATTATTCTGATTGCACAAGAAAGGTATTGAGTTTTTGTGCTTGTTTGGTCTGGTTTTTTGTGGGTTGTTTTTTTTTTTTAGCAAAAAATGCCCTGCTTTTGTTTTTTTTAAAAAATAAAAATAGGGCATTAAAATGATCTTCTTTTTTAAAAATACTATCTGTTGGGTCCTGGAAAGGATGAAGCCAAGTTGTTCCTTGGAGGCAAGGATTTTGAAGTTCCATCTCACGTACTTGAGGCATCTTGCCTGGAGGTACCAGTCCTTGGAAAAAGACATCGTACTTGGAAGGGTGGAGGTACAGTGCAAGAGAGGATGACCCAAGATGGGACAGATTGACACAGTAACTGAGATAATAGGAGTAGGTGTGTCAGAGACAGTTGAAACTGGCTCAGGATAGGGCAGGGTTCAGAGCTTTGAATACAATCACTATGAAATGCAGGTGACTCAAAGGCACATAACAACATGTCTTTATGCATGTTCCAGGAGGGACTTGTCCTTGGAGAAGGACACCATGCTTGGAAGGATGGAAAGACAGTGCAAGAGAGAAAGACCTTAAGGAGATAAGATTGACACAGTAACAGGTGTAATAGGAGTAGGGGTGCCAGAGACAGTGAGATTGTCTCAGGATAGAGCAGAGTTCAGAGCTAATTGCACACGGAGTCACTATGAGAAACAGTTGACTTGATGGCACATAAACAATGACAACAGGTGAAGGATAGGCTAAAAAGTGCCCCTGTTGGCTTTAAAACTTCTTAGGACATCAGACTAGTAGAAAAACAAAATGTAATTTCATCTTCAAGTTTGAAAATCTGATTGTATCTAAGACTATCAAGTAATACTAGAGAAGTCCTTGACTCTACTCCTTTTTTGTAAGTCTGAGTTTTCACTGTGGTGCTGCGTTAACATATTCACCTTCCTTGAATGTGAGTAAGTTAAGGGACCACAACCCAGTTCTGTTAGCAAATTTGTTTTTTAACCTACAATAATTTTTCTTACAGATGACTGAGAAACAGAATCCCTTTGATGGACACTATGCTCCATTTGATGGACATTTGACCAGCAAGGTGATTTCTGATAAACATCTCTCTTTGCCTGATACAAAGTATATGACACTGTCACCAGAGTCCTTTCTTTTGAAATTCACTGGTGCGTTTTCCATTTGTTAAATTCATTATTTACAAAGAGTGAGCTGTACGACTGAAGTATGCACCATCCCTAGGGACATGCCTGTCTGTCTTATGCATGAAACTGCTCATTTCCAAGCAAATGAGAGGAAATTTTTTAGGCTTTTATGGTGCCACTTAAAAACTGCACTGAAGAACTTTTAACCCGAAGTCGTCTTCCAACAGAAGCATATAATGATTTTGCTCAATCCTACTGAAATCTTGCCTCGCTTCCACAGAGGCACAGAAGCCACATTACTAATTAAAAAGGAGATCTGCTGGACTAGACAGAAAGAACCCTTCCAACCAGGCCTCCCACAGCATCATGCCAGAAAGGATACATTTTTTTTCACCCTTCTCTTTATTTTGCCTTAACACCATTAGGACATGAGGATACAAACCCCTTTTCCGTTTAGAAGCCTTGTTCCCAGATGACAGCAGCAAATGTAACTGTATAAACAGATCAGGGCACTGAGAATTACTTCAAGGAAGGTGAAGCTCCATGATCTAGTCGCTTGATCTTGGCCTGCCTCTTCAGATTGGGCAAATCAGCAGAGCAGTGACCCTAAACAGAGCCTGAGCCGTGCGTCCAGCTCCCTGGCAGCTAGCGTGAAACTTGATTCAGTGTCCAGGGCCTCTCCAGCCAGGAGCTCTCCAATTCCCTCTGGTTAAATGGTGTGCCCAGCTCAAGGTGGTGGCTGGTTATAGATTATGACTGGGTAGGATGTCCCCTTCAGTGGGAGAAGGATGAAGTAAATGCTTGGGTGGTTTCAGCAAGGGGTGACCATGGAGCCTCAGTGCTGATATAAGAGGACAGTGGGTTGCAGAAGAACTGGGAATGGCCCATGGTCAGAATGACAAGACCAGCATAAAGCAGGAGGGACCCTGCTTGGGTCATGGGTGTAGATTCCAGTGGTTTGACTCCACATAGGAAAACCGGTAAGACCAAATTAGGAGACCAGCTTTAAATGGTTGTGGTATCAGATAAAGAATCTAGTCCCTGGTCTAGGACACGGGGCAGGAGGTTGCACCAATGCATGACACTAGGTGTGTCTATTCTATCACCAAACCTGGGAGGATATTCAGAGCTGAGTCTCCAGGAGACTTAAATGCTCTTGCTGTGTTAAATGTACCTCAGCAACATGCTTTCCAGGGATATGGAGGAACCTCAAATCGACAAGCACCAAGAGTGGATAGGGAACTCTGGTGGCTTAACTCATAGGGAGGTGCTAAGCCCAAGGTGAGCCTCTGATGGCAGGAATCCACGCGTCACTCTGATGGAGAAAGATGGGCAATCTCCTCTCATGGGATTCACAGCCTCTGAACACCCACCTGAGGGTCTACAGTAGGTCAGTTCAGACTCAACAGCAATGAGTTTGAGTCTGAAGAACTTGCAGACCAGACTGTGTATCCCACTGCCTAGCCTATTACTTGCAAGACATGGTTGTTGTCGGTTGCTGGAGGGTAGACCCATGGCTCATGGTAACCCCATACACAACAGGCTTTACCAAGGAGATCTATACAGTGTTTTTGTTGTTGTGGGTGAATTCTCAGAATTAGGCAGCCCAGCCTTCTGATTTAGTTTAAAAGCTTTGGGGCAGCCTATTCAGCAACAGAGAAACCTCAAACCTCATTTGACAGAGCAGAGGCTGCACCTGAGGTCCACTGGCTAGCACTTGAACGTGGGTCTCTTGCATGCAAAATGAGAATTCTACCACTGAACTTGAACTGTCCTCACACTTAGAATATTGCTATTGTTGTGCTGTTTTGTGTCAGTTCTGACTCAGGCCTTTTCCTCCTCCACGCCATGGAGTAGGTTTGAACCACTAACCTTTTTGTGACCAATCAAAGGCAAACTGTGCTACCCAGGGACATTTCCTAGCAAATACTCATAGTCATACTTACTTCTATCGAGTTCAAACCAATTCATAGCTGATTCTCCAGCAGGTTTTCAGAAGCTGTAAATCACAGGAGGTGAGTACCCATCTTTCTCTCTTGGAGCAGATGGTGAACAACCCGAGCGGTGGTGCCTCTGGGTCAGCGGGGCAACCCTCGATGAACTACACCCTCAGAGCTCCCAGCTCAGAAGGTGCTTTCATAAACACTGTAGATGTTTCTCGAAACCTATCTGTTGTTGTTGTTGCTAAGTGCCGTCGGGTCGCAGGCGACTCATAGCGACCCTATGAACTAGAGCCCTCGACCCTTGGGTGCCTTTCATTCTCTCTAGGTTCATAGGGTTTCCGGAGGCAAGCTATTATGGAAGTGGACGCCGCTCCTCTTTCCAAGCTTGTTTTAACTGGGGAGCTCCACCCCACTCTCTGTCCGCATTGGGTAGCCAACCATAAACACCTTTGACACATCCGTGTCACAGTGTTCAGCCTCACAGCAACCACAAGTGACCGCTGTACAGCAACTTGTACACCAGGGCTATACGACCTATACGACCTAGAGGAATGTCTGAACAAAAACAATGAAAGACTGGCCCGAGGGCCGCAGATTAAAAGTCACCCACCTTCGGCTTGGTAGCATCACCTTCTGTCCACTGGGCCATCTGATCTCTCTCTCCATGTTGAGAAGCTTATTTATATGATAACTGAAAAGATTCACACTACTTTCTCTTTCTATCCTGCAGAGAAAGGCTACAAAATTTTATATGAAAACCATGAGGCCCCGTTTTGGCAATATTTCCCAGGAGCTGACAGGATGCCACGCTGACCTTCCTCAAAGCCGGCTGCTGAGTGCACCCGAGGAGGAATGAGGGCCTGCAGGCAAAAGCGGCACACCTGTGGCACCTGAAACAACACTCCAGTGAGTCATCGAGGACCAATAAGGGCAGCCAGATTCCACAGCTATTTGAAGAGTCAGCATGTTTGAGGCCTCAAGAAACTCCTACAGTGTCAGCTGTCTTAGGGGTGAGGGAGAAACCACAGGCAAAAAGTTTACCGCAGCAAAAGTCCAGACACCTGCCACCAACCCTGGCTGCCGAGAGAGACTTAAGGTCTCCAAGGTCTTATTTCTGGAAGCTTCCATGATTTAGTGATGTGTGTAAATTCAAATTTGGAATAAAACACACCAAAAAAAAAAATTCAGTATCAATTGTTATTTTGTTGTTGTAGGCTGTCGAGTCAGAACTAACCCACAGCTGACCCTTCAATGGGTTATCAGAGGCCGTTAAATGCCCGGAAGGAGCCTGCCAATCTTTCTCTGAAGCAGCTGGTGGACTGGAACTACATGCCTTTAGAATTGCAGCACAGCTTCTTACCACTAGGCCACCAGTGCTTCCTAGCAACTATATTATTAGTAATATTAGTTAGTACTCATGTATTATTAAGACTTCACAACAGAATATCTTAGCCACAACCAAATACCTTGAGAAAATGAGTCACAAGGTTTGAGGACTTAGGACTGTAGTCTTGAGGTATCTAGGTCAACTAGTTTAACAGTTCACAAAGAAAGTTCTATGTCCTACTTCAAAGAAAAAGAAAGAAAAGTTTCACAGAAACCTCTCCAAAAAATCGCTTGATGTTACAAACGAGAAAACAGGGTTTACAAGATACTGGAGGGAAAGGAGAAGATGGACAGAAAGGGTCAGAGAAACTCTATATACAGGACTTGAAGTTAAGAGTTAAAGATTAAATGGCATTGGCCAGGTTGCTTATGAAATGTGAAAGTGCAGGGCATGAATGCTGGATTATCAATAAGAAGATAAACTGATGTCTGTGCCAAAGTAAAACGGAAGCCTTTGAACTGGGATGCTGGTGAAGGGAACTGAACATCCCAGGGACTGTCAAAAGAACAAACAAATCTGTCTTGGATAAAGAGTAAGCAGGGTGCTCCTTGGAGGCAAGGATTGTGAAACTTCATCTCACATACTGAGGGTGTTTTGTCGGGGGCCACCAGTCCTTGGAAAAAGAGATTGTGCTGGGAAAACGGAGGGTCAGTGCAAAAGAGGAAGACTCTGATGGGATGGACTGTGAACGAACTTGGGCACAGTGGAGAGCAAGAGGATGGCACAGGATAGGGCAGGACACTGAACTTGTTTGTACAGTTGACTCAATGGCACCTAACAACAGTAACAGGACATACATAACATAGTTTTCATACCCTCATACTCTCTCCTTTTCTCCTCCCATTCTCTTCTTAAGAGATGTTTATCTTACACTCACACAGACAGACATACAAACCCTTTCTTAGTCTTTACCAATACCTGGAAATGACTGAACCATTTGTGTTTTCGTGGCAAGTTTGCTCCACTGGCACCAGTTTTCCTAATATCCTTTTTAACAGCTCAGAAGGCAAGATCCAAATATCCAAGTCACAATGGAGAGTAAATGCCATAACTTGAAAGATCTTCTTGTGTCTTTACAGAATTTCTTCCACCAGGATCTCACACTTGAATGTCAAGGGATGGCAGATTTTGGGTTTCATTATCCCTTCTCTGTCACATACAGTCTTTGAATATATTCACATTCGTGGGTTTGTGCAGAGCCATCCATGGACATGCCTGGAAGGCACGTATCTCAGATGCCCAGGGTGGTGAGAGGACACGGTGGGACAAGAAAGGCAGGCCTTTATAAGCCATGTGAGCTACCTTAAGCTCTCGGAGTCTCAGTTTCTTCACTTGGAAAATGAAAATAAAATCCCATCATTTTAAAAAAAGCTTTTGTGAAAATTAAGGAGCTGTGTAAAGCACTTAGTAATTTGGTAGACACTCCACAAAGGGCAGCCATCATCATTACAGCAACTATATAAAACCAGAGCTAGATATGACATCATCTATTTATAAAGACAAATGTGAGACCTGCTCCTGGCATCTAATAAAAGTACCTTTCAATTGTACTTTTGCATGATAAGTTTCTGAAACTTAATTAAGAAACTAGGCTGCTCACAGAAGGTAACTCATAAATGTCCATTTGCGGGTGAGTGGTGTGGTCCTGCCTATGAAAGGCTGGCCGACGGACACCTCCATTGCGGTAGCCTGTACCATGGAGCTGTTAATGCTAAGTCTGACACGTTTGCTCCTCGGAGGAACAGGGTCTGAGATGATCCGCAAGAGCCAAGGTTTCTAGGTCATACATTCAATTTCTTTCCCACAACATCTACCTTACAATGCCACACTTATCTTTGCTAATGTTTGATATCTACAAAAAAATACGTATCAGTTTATGGCACAAAGAAATTAATGAGCTTTCAGAATAGAAAGATACCCGGAATGAGAATCCTTGTTGCACAAAAATATACAAGGCAGCTCTACTAATTCCACAAGGGGAAACTGTCCCCATCAAGAGCATCCACAACACAAAACCAATTCCCATGAGGTTACAGACATGTCCACCTGTTCCCTCACCTATTTCTGCTAAATCTAACACCAAGATAACCTACTGTTATTCTACTGGGTCCCAAAAGCCATTGCAATAAGGGCACTCTGGTGGCCTAGTGGCAAGAAGCTGCACTGCAATCCCAGAGGTGAGTGGTTCAAATTCACCAGATGCTCTGCTGGAGAAAGAGGGACAATCTCCTCCTGTACCAGTCAGATCCGATTTGACGGTACATTAACAAAAAATATTTTTTAAAAGCCATTGTAATAAGCCAAAGCTGCAAAGACCTCATAGAACTATACTCATGTTTATAGAGTTTATTAGGCAAATGTACAGGTTCTTATTCAAGTTCGGGAAGCAGGGCTTTATGAGATGGAATGCAGCCTCAGGACTAGGGGATGACTCATCAACAACCTACATTATGCAGACGACACAGCCTTGCTTGCTGAAACTAAAGAAAACCTGAAGCACTTACTGCAGAAGGTCAAGGATTGTAGCCTTCAATATGGATTGAAGTTCAATATCAAGAAGACAAGGATTCTCACCACTGGGCCAACTGCCAGTACCATGATAGATGGAGAAGAGTGTGAGGTTCTTAACAATTACAGCTTGCTCGGCTCCACAATCAGTACTCTTAGCACCAGCAGTCAGGAAATCAAACGATGAATTGCATTGGGAAGTCTGCTGTCAAGGACCTCTCCAGAGTACTGAAAAGCAATGATGCATGTTAATCTAGAGACTAAGGTCCAGGTCATGGTCTTTGCAATTACATGCTATGCATCAAAAAGCTGGATAATGACTAAGGATAACATGAGAAGCATTGATGCCTTTGCGTTGTTATGCTGGAGAGGAGTCTTGAACATACCATGGACTGCCAAGAAAACAAATTGGTCTCTCTTGGAGAGGGGGAATCCAAGTTTCTCCTTAGAGGCTAGGATTTTGAAACTCAATCTCGCATACTATGGACATGTGGCCAGAAGAGACTGATCCTTGGAGAAGGACATCATGCTCAGAAGGGTGGAGGGACAGCACAGGAGAGAAAGACCCAGAATGATTATGATACAGTAACTAGGTAGGCGTATGGAGTCAGTGAGATTGGCTGAGGACAGGGCAGGCTTCAGAGCTGTTGTACATTGGGTCGCTATGAGTCACAGGCAACTCGACGGCACATAACAACAACAAACAACTTATAAATTTTAGGGTTTTCTTTTTAACTACTGGATTATAGATAACCTCACACCAATTCCACATTTTTCAGATACACAGTTCAGTCCCCCTGATGATTTGGTAGATGCTCCCCTTTGTCTTCGCATTCTTGAGGAATTTCAGGTTAGTCTATCCAGGCATCTAGATTCTCCACTCTCGTAATCATTTTAGAAACCATTCTAAAAAGTATCCACGGTCAACTCTAATAGACCTCTTCTGAGTTGCTTAAATGCTGGACACCCAACAAATCAAGACTGACCAACAGAGTTTTCTCTAAGAAGATGCCATTGTGGCTTGCTTTCAGCATGCTTCCTGACCGTGTCCTGCAATCTGCCAGTCTTGCTAGCCCTGGCAGTAGGCTGTACTTCACAAAGCCAGATTTATATGTGTCCGGTCCTTTCCCTGCACCGTAATGATCATTCTTTTAATGCAATTAGGAGCAGAGACGACATACATCTGTGACGCACATGTCTTAATTCCCTTCACTTGTCCCTTTCCAGAATCCACTAATCTATCACAGAATTTTCCCACTGAGCCTCATGTAAGAATAACATAATATCTGAAGAAAGCAAAGTCCCTGTAGATGTTACAAATCTTCCGTTATAATGGCTGCTTTACTGGAAGTCCCTGTGGGTGCCAACTCCCATGAGTCAGGAGGGAAAAACAAAGAGAGCAAAGAATGAGGGGAAAAAAATCCTCCAAAACACCCACATCCATTTTCTTTCTTCCACCTCTTCAGATGTCATTTATAAAAGAGGCTTAGTTATTGGGAAGGAAGGTGGTGATTTTCTTTTTTTTTTTTTCAAGAATAAAGCACGACTGGGCTTTAAATAGGTGCATAGATATGTGAAAAACTGGATCTAAGACTTCCAACATGAGAAGATAGGCTTTATCTTAACTTAATCATTATCATTTCCAGAAAATAAGGACTTACAGATTATCTTCATTTTACCTGTTCTCAAGGTTTTATGCTTTTCTAGGGAAAGACATTTATAATTTCAATGAAAGAAGCTAAACAAAAAGATGATAAACGTAGTTGTTAAGGAAATCTGATGTCTAAGCTTGGGCTAACCAGTGATGAGGACATTGACCAGTGACTCAGGGTCCTTGTTTTAAAATAGAGGTATGAACTGTCAACCCAGGATGTGGTGAGGACTAGAAAGAATTCTATATAAGGTAGAATCTAGTGTACTGGCCGGCCCACCCAAGCTCACAGGTATGGAGTGGACCGGCCCACCCAAATTCACAGGAGTGGCTTCCAACTTACGGTGACTTTCCAAGGGGGTACACCATTATTAGCGAATACTGTACGTCTTTTTTCTGTGGAGTGGCTGGTGGATTTGAGCCACCAACCTTTTGGTTAGCAGACCAACCCATAACACTAAATGCTGATGAATATAGCTGTTGGGGCCCTGGTGGTGCAATGGTTAAATGTTCCAACTGTCATTGGAAAAGAAATCTTCAGAGAAACCTGCAGGCTAAATTCTCTTTTGTAACCAAGGATTACGAATCTCAATAAATCAGAGGTCTTCCTTTCTATATGACTGATGAAAGGAAATAAAGCTAAAATTTATTCAGCACTTAACTATCGGAAATTCACTAAAAGCTCTATGTGCATTATCTCAGCTAATTCTCACACCTGACAAATTATTATTAACCTCACTTTCCAGATGAGAAAACAGGCCTGGAGAAGCTGAGGTCTTTCCAAGGTCAGATATGCCATAAGTAGAGGAATAGGACTGAAGATGAGGCTTCAGACTCAACCATTTCTGGGAAACAGAAATAAAACCAGCCGTCATCCATTGCATCTTGATAGCTGCTGCCCAGCGGTCATTTCCAAGGGTCTCTGGTACTGATCTTGCCGTGTTTGCCCACATATGTCTGCAAGGACCCAGGAAGACAGGTGTCCTCTGCTGCAAGCTTGTCTGTACCCACACTCTCTCATTTACTGCCAAGAAATCATAGCTGGCCTTTCAGTGGGTTTACAGAGGCTGTAAATCGCACAGGAGGAGACTGTCCAGATTTCTCCCTTGGAACGGCTGGTAGATTTGAATCCTTTGCCTTTAGGTTGGCAGCATAATTTCTTACTCATTATGCCCCCAGAGTTTCCTTACCCGTATTAGAGTGGTCAAATATTACTAGTATCTTTCGAAGTCTTAGTTGAAAATTTTCAGTATTCAGCACCATTCTTCCTTCTTTGTTCCTGGCAGCTGTGCTCGGGTTCCCTGGCTGAGATGCTGAAGGAAGTAATCTGCGAGTGTTTTTAGTGATTTCCCAGATGTTTACATTCCTTCATGCTCTCAGACCCAGCACTAGGGCTCCCTTGCTCCAGCTGGACCAGAAGTTAAGAGGAGCAGATCCCTGAAGGTTGTGACACAGGGGACAAGACCACAAAGTAAGTGCTCAGCTTAGCTGGGGCTTCTCACCGTAAACTCATGCTCTCTAGTGCTGGCTACCTGGTCTGGAAAATATGGAAATAGGCTGTTGTATTTTATAAAGAATGTGGGTTTACCCCCTCCCCCTTTTCCTGAGAGAACATTAACAACTCCATTTTGTCTCTCCATATATAGATGTGCATATATAAATACACACTTATATACCTATAGAGAGTATATCTACAGAGAGAGAGACATCTATCCAGAGAGAGTGTATCATGTATCTATCTATCTATGTATATATAGAGTGTATGTGTGTGTGTATATATATATATATATATATAGAGAGAGAGAGAGAGAGAGAGAATGAGAGTCTATCTATCATCTATCTATCTATCTATCTATCTATCTATCTATCTATCTATCTATCTATCTATCATCTATATTTTAAATTCCAAACATCAGACAGAATGCTACAGAGGTATTAACCTAACAACCAGGTTCTCTGGTAAGTTTTGTTAACTATTAAACTCTAAGATTTAAAATTCTTAGTCAAGTAACAAAAACTTCAGCAGTCCTACAATTTTCAGGACTGCATCCATTCTAAGATGGACTATAAGGCATCCATCAATCCATTTATCCTCACATGGTAGTAATGAGTTCACCATATGTTTGCTCTGTGTTCTGCTGATGCTTAATGTGGAAGCAGAACGAAGATGGAATTGGCGTTACTCAGGCCGCACATGGCATGCATATGAAGCATCTTCTGAAGTTCCACTGTGGACCAACTCCTGGTTCGAGTTGTTGAGGTCAGGCAAAGTTAAAGATCCCACAGATGTTTACTTCTTCCTCCTCCTAGGTCCATTAGAGGGAGCTCGGATCGTGCAGTGGCAAGCAGTTGTGCTGCCTACCCAAAGGCACGTGGTTCATGGTTTGAGCTGCTCTAGGAAAGATGAGGAGGACCCCCCCCCCATGGGGTTTACTGCCTCTGAAAGCTGGCGGGAGGGTCAGCTGTGAGTCAGCTCTAACTTGATGTTACATAATAAGTTCCAGTAGGTTCGGCAAAGGGTGAAGAGCACACAATGAAGGACTAATGCGTGGTAAAAGGGTGTGGATTTTCACTCTTCTTGTCTTTCTCAGCACAATTTACCTAACGACTATAGAGTTTATCACACTGATATTATGTGATTCCATCTAGGCAAAGTTCCTTCTTTGAGGGAACACATTTTTAAAGGATTTCTACTCAGTTTCAACATTGCACGAGGAGTTCTACACATAGCATGCTATTTAAAACCTTTTGACAATTTCATCTCGTAGATACTAGTAACTTGTTTAAAGCAGGCTTAGAGAAGTTGACAATTTTGCTAGCAATCGAAAACCCAGGCCTGATAGAAACCAATACTTCTTGTTCCTTCCAATCTCCCCTTGCTTCTGAGTCTGCCTGGAGACTCTGGAGAATGGCTATTCCACTTGGTGAAGTCTTCCGGGGAAAACATGACTACACTTTTCCTGCAGTGGATCAACTGTAGATTAGAATATAAAGTTATCATAGATTTGTAAGGTAAAAACATCAGAAAGGTCCTGTCTGCAGAGTTCTTCACGGACCACCCCATTCCCTGATCTACAGAGGTTTAAGAGTAAAACTCATGAATCACTCTTCACAGATGGAGACTTGAGGTCAACTAACGGCTGGTCTTCCCTCATAAGGGCTTTGCTTACACATCTACACATTCTGGTGCCAGTGCCCTGAAGACAGGCTGACTCAGTTAAACAAAAACCTGTACCCTCTTCAGAAGTCAGCTGGGATTTTATGATCATTCTACTGTGACTCTTAATAGCTCTGACAGTCACTTCAGTCACTATCTGAAATGTTCCTTCCAACCTCATACTCGGTTCTCCTCGTGGAGAACTGTGGTAAATCCTGTTGTGGTTCTAGATAACATTTCCACACTGCTGGGGGTTCGGTGAGGGGCTGAACCACCTCTCCTGCACTGACCTACATGGCACACCCATGGCTAACCAAGGATGTTATAACGAGACAAGCAGCAGATGCTATCTTGCTGCCTTTGTTTTTAATCTCTGGCTCCCAGTGACTATTACTTATCCTCTTTCCCTTTCCAGCTGGTGCTGAAATGTAACAACTTGTCACCTGAGATACAGCCCATTAAAATTACATAGCATTTGTAATGGAGAGCTCGGTGCAAGTTGGGACAACAGACAATTAGCCTGACAAAGTAGTCTCTAGGGTCTCTGTGAGCCCCATCTCTACTCCCTTCCCCTCTGCTTCTTAGCACCCAGGGGGATCCCGAGTGTTTTTTCTGAGATCAGAGGCAGTCAGGGTGGTATGGCCGTAGACTCTAATGTTTTCTCAAAGGTACCTCTTGGAATCTGCTCAGTGGCATGAGTATTTAATGCTGCCCTTATGAATACAGTCCTTCTTTACGAGTGTTAAGCAGATATGCACCTAAATGAAAAACCTGGGGAGGTGAGCTCTGGTGGCCTAGTGGCAAGAAGCTGCACTGCAATCCCAGAGGTATGTGGTTCGAATCCACCAGATGCTCTGCTGGGAAAGGAGGGACAATTTCCTCCTGTATCAGTCAGACCTGATTTTACGGTACACACACACACACACACACACACACACACACACACACACACATAATAACAAATAAAAAAAAAGGAAAAGCTGGGAAAGGATGGAAAGTAGAACACAGAAAGCAAAAAATTAAAAAGCAAATCATAAAAACGAATTATGTATCAAGTTCCCCTGCAGGTTCTGCTATGTTCATCCCTATGGACATTTTCATGTTTGTGAGCAGACTTTTTATAGATTTTATTTTGAAAGTCTGTGTCTGTTATCCACCACAGGAAGCTTTGGTGGCCTAGTAATAAGAAGCTGTGCTGTAGTCTCAAAGGTACATGGTTCAAATACACCAGCTGCTCCACAGCAGAAGGATGGACAAGCTCCTCCTGTGTGATTTACTGCCTCTGAAAAACCTCAGTTACGAACTGGTTCCAACTTGATGGCACATAACAACATTATCCATTTATTCATTTTCACTTCCTCTCATTTACTTCCCATTACTGATAACCATCCAAGAATGATTCTGTGTGTTAGACTTTCTTTAGCTTTTAATAACAGTGGCCTTATACCAAATATGCCCTTCTGTCATTTGGCTTACTTCATTCAGGATAATTCAGTCCTCTAGAGTCACCTATGCTATGCAATGTTTTCCCAGTCCTTTACTGTTCTTTAGCAGAACACAATACTCCATTGAGAGTTACTGTCAGGCCAGAAAGTCTATCGTTCCTCTCTTTTCCCCTATGTATTTCACTCATTCCAACTAAGACCTGTTGCAGTGTTGGTCCGAGTGGTTGGCAGTGGTAGCTGGGAGCACCAGGGTTCTTCAGGTCTCAGGCTACAAGAGGCTGTGGTCCACATGGGCCATCAGTGTTTAGGACAAATTGCTTCCTGTGACTTCATTTTTCTTGATTCTCCTTTGCTCCAAGTGGGAAGAGATTGACAGTAACTTCCTTTGGCTAGATCTTTTGTGGAGCGTGAGTGGTTACTTTTCAGAAGACCTCAGCTATCTAGTTTATCTTCTCCTTTATTGCTCATTTCTAACTGTATTGGGTATTTTATTTATATCACATATTAGTCACTAGTGTTGTCTTTATGTCTTTCATAATGTTTATACACTTAGGTTTGTTTTGAGTTAGCTTTTTGTTTTGTTTTCCCCTCTCTTCTTCTTCTTCTTATTAATTTTAATTAAAATTTACACACTTTAGATTTCCATTCATTCATTGTTGCACTTTTCTCTCTGCCCACCCCTCCTCCCCACTTCACTCTTCTCTATGGTGTGAGCTATGGATCTTATTTCA
Source organism: Elephantulus edwardii (assembly GCF_000299155.1). Taxonomy (NCBI): domain Eukaryota; kingdom Metazoa; phylum Chordata; class Mammalia; order Macroscelidea; family Macroscelididae; genus Elephantulus; species Elephantulus edwardii. Next base: position 5,064,832 of record NW_006399764.1, on the reverse strand, counting down.
TTTTTCCATGCAAAAAAATATCCTTCTAAAAATCTCCAGTGTTGCCAACATCATTTGTAAACCAGACTTTCTCTTTTCCACTTAATGGACTTTAACCATTTGTGGAAGATCAGCTGTCCACAGGTGAATGGTCTTATTTCAGGTTTCTTTTAAGTGTCAGCTTCCTTACTTATAAAAGGAGAATATGAACACTTAGTACATGGTGTTCTTTTTAAGAATCAGGGCACACCAACAGTGGCAAGCACAGTGCCTGGCTCAAAACAGCCTCAATAAAGGTGAATTTATGCCTTTCCCCTTCTCTGATACCTGCTTTTTCAGACCAGAGAGGAAGAGGGAATCGTAATTGCTTTGAAGATGTTCTCTTCCTATTCAAAGAGTTTTCTGAAGCATCTGAGTTGGAATAACTTTCAGGTTTTTAAAATTAATTTCTTTCTGAATGTCAGATCTAAAAGTTTCAATCCTATTATATAACAGAAAACCAGGAGAGCTGGGATCTAGAACAAAAAACAAAAATCGTTTCAACTGCACAGGCGGTAGAATAAAAAAAGAAAGGCTGCAGCTCTCCATTTGCCTGTCCTGGTTGTTGCCACTAAAGGTGGTTTAAAGAGATTAAATTGAAGAGGGGGTGGCTCTTGGTTCTGAAGTCCCTGCTGTTTTAGGGGCTTTAACAGGGACATCTGTTGGCTTTTTAAACAACGAGAACCAGAGGAGGTCAAGAGAGAGGACAGGAGACTAAGGTTTACAAGAAAGCCACATCTGTTTAGTATTCTCTCATCTGAGAAAGCCTAACTTCTGAAATAGCCTGAGTCTCCTAGTTAAACACAAATCTAGGAACAGATCAAAGTGTTTCTTTCCTCCCTGCTTCAATGGTACAGACCAACAGCTGTTTATATGCTTTAATACCTAAGGATGCAGCCTTCACATCGGTCAGAATTTTCCAGCTCTCTGTTCTCGGAGGTGAGGATAGACCCCATCCCAGTTCCCAGGAAACAAAACAGAAATATGCCCAGGACTCAAAGCTCATCTGCCTGTAATTCTAAGCAGAACTCCTGACTCTATGTTAACCCAAGGTCTGCAGTTTATAGAGAATTCTTCTTTTGCTTTTTCTTGACAGATATCTTGATCATTTCTATGATAATGACTCATGACAGGGGGGGGGGAAAAAGATCAAAAAGAAGAAAAGCAAACTGGGGTCTGGCAGAAAAGAGAAAACAAAATGCACCAGAAAAAGTGACTCCTAACATCCGAGGGCAAATACCAGGTGGTAGGGATGCTGATTAACACACAAAGTGATGACTGAGGTTTTTATTGGTCCCTAGTATTTCACTTTGGAAAAGTAAAGCTTAGTCATGTAGGACCTAAGAAATACCTAATCCTGATGGAGAGATTGAGAGACCCATGTTTTGATCACCAGTTTTATGGACATGTTATAGTTTTATGAGGATCACTGTTCATTTTTATCCATCCATCCATCCATCCATCCATCCATCCATCCATCCATCCATCCATCCATCCATCCCAGCCAATAGCTTATAAGATTGAACTGAGAGTGTTGGAGCATTCAAATGAATAAGACATATTCTATAACTCCAAGAAGCTTACATTCAAACTGGTGAAAGTCTTCAGGGAGGACATGGTATCTGAACTGGACATCAAAGAATGCGTGAAAAGTCCATGAAATGAAGAAGACAGGGAAGAGAGGATTCCCGAAAGAGAGAGCAACGTGCATAAAAGCAAAGAGGGGAGAGACAGATTGCCACTGAAGGGATGAAATATGCTCTCACTGGTCAGAACACAGGGTTCGTCAGCAGGAAGACTGGAGAAACCTCTCTGAATGGCTTGTCTTCATGGCTTATGTCAAGCTTTCTAACTGATGTGTTTGCTCAAAGTGAAGATTCTTAGGTTTCTGCTAAAATTTTGATTATGCACAGAGAACCCAGGAATTTTCCCTTTGAACAGGAGCACCAAGGAATTCTGAGAAAAGTTACAAGTGTATCCTATACAGCTTAAGGTTTCCAAAAGATTGTATTTAAGTCTACAAGTTCCCAAGGTCAAAGTAAGAAAACTAAAGTAATCCTCTCCTGAGAATTCATAAAGCACATTAACATGTTAAATGTCTTTCACTAAAGACAGCAGTTTTACACAGCATTTTTTCAAACTTACTTGATAACAGTGAGGGAGAAAAATCATAGTAAACTGGTAAAGGGGTCTTGGAACAATGGCGGGTACTCTGAAGCACAGGCTGACAAAAGCTGAAACAGAGGCTCAGAATCCGACAAGCTTGTCTCTCACACATAGTGAGGGGCTACGGAACAATCTACACAAGAAAACAAAATCCACTTCACGGGGAGGCAGGGGGGACACGAAGGTCCCTACCTATTTCTTCCAAGACAAAGCTAAAACCACCTACACTGTTGTCTGTCCTCAAGTCAGATTTGACCCACAGCTGATCCTGCAGTGGGTTTTCAGATATAGTAAACTGCATGGGAGGAGAGTGTCCATTCTTCTTCTCCTAGGAGAAGCTGATGGATTCAAACCCTGTGCCTTTGGGATTACAGTGCAGCTTCTTACCCCTAGGCCACCAGAGTTCCCTATGTAGTTCCCTTGAAGTTCGAGTTCTCAAGTAGACTGCCAGAAGCTTCTTTCCAAAGTAACACCCCATAGTTCTTCAAAGTTATTTTTGGCCACCTCCTCTGTGGGTTAACCACAGCTGCCAGAGAAAGCAGAAGTGTCTGGAGTTCAAAGCATCCAGAAGCAGAAACAGAGAAAGGATGAAGAGGAGACATTGTTGCCCACATTTATGTATTTATGTATCTTTATTTATCTACTCAACAGTCTGGAAACGGTCTTCACACACACACACACACACACACACACGCACGCGCGCACATGCGTATACCAAGTAAAATTATGCTGAAGATAACGGAAAAATACTTGCAGCAATACATTGACAGGAGACAGTGACAGAAGTTTCAACTAGTTTCAGAAGAGACCCAGTCTCTATCATTCTCATATCAGATCAAGCTTGGCTAAAAGCAGAGAATATCAGAAAGATGTTTACGTGTATTTCACTGACTATGCAAATGTGTTTCGATTGTGTGGATCATAATAAACTATGAGCAACATTATGAAGAATCAGAATTCCAGAGCATTTAATTGTGCTTATGCAGAACCTATACATTCAAGCTGAACAAGCGGATACTGCTGCACGCTTCAAAACCTGGAAAGATGTGCATCAAGGTTGTATCTTTTCCCCACACTTATTTATTCTGTATTAGGTGCAAATACCCTGAGAGGCTGGTCTATATTGGAGAAGAATGAGACATCAGGATTCAAAGAAGACACATTAAAAATCTGTAAGATTCAGATGGCACAATCTTTCTTAAAGTGAAGAGCCCTTGAAGTGTCTACTGATGAAGGTGAAAGACTACAGCCTTCTGTATGATTTACCCTTTAACATAAAGAAAGCAAGTGTCTTCACTATTAGACCAGTGAAAAACATTATGTAAAGAGAAAAAAGAATTTATTAAAGATTTCATTTTACTCTACTGCAAAAATCTATGCCCATGGAAATAGCATCACAGAAAAAAAGAAAAAACAACAACAACAAAACAGTGCATGACATTGGACAAATGTGTTGCAAAGCACTTCTTTAAAGGGCTAGACAGCAAAGATGTCACTTAAAGGACCGATATGCACCCAACCTAAATGGTGTTCTCAATCACCTTTTATACATTCACTGAACAACAAATAAGGAAGATCAAAGAACCTGTGCCTTGACATTTTGGTGTTGTCAGTGAAGAAGAATTTTGAATATACTTTGGACAACCAGAAGAACAAAGAAATCTCTCTTAGATGAAATAGGGCCAGAACGCACCTTAGAGGCATGGACAGTAAGACTTCCTGTCCTTTCCCAGCCCCTGAAGGAAGACATCATGCTTAGTCAGTGAGAAAGAGGAAACCTTCAAGCTGATGGACGGACACAGGGGTTGTAACTAAAGGTCTAAAGGCAGCAGTGGTTGTGAGGATGGCGCAGGACCACGCTGGGCTTTGCTCTGGTTGGCTGCAGGGTCACTATTAGTGGACCCAACTTACTGGCACCCAACAGCAACATCAATAACAGCATTGCTATCATGTGTTCTGTACAGGGTACTGGCAGTTAAATCCACTGCTTCCTGATACAGGTCAGAAAACATGCCTTCCACTGCTAAAAGAAGCCTTTGGAAGGCATGAAGAAGCCAGAGAGTCGGCATCCAATTCCCAAATCAATAAGACAGTTGGTTTAATTACTATTGGAAAATGCTTGTCATTCCTCTGTAGCATCTGGTCCCCACTGGACCCTCATCATTTCCTTCACCTGCTCCCCCCACCGACCAAACTGTGCCGCTCTGCAACTGCATCCTGGCCCATCCTCACCCTTCTGCCCCCAACCCTCACCTCCTTGTACCCCCAATATGTTTTTCCCAATAAAAAAAATATTTAAAAAAAAAAAGAAGCCTTTGGGAGTCAATGGAAGTGCAGAAGGACATAAGCCGAAGACATTCCCATGCAGTGGGGTGCCTAATGCATAGCTAGATGAGCTTTCACTGCCTGCCCTTTTTTTTAAGGTTCCCCCCCTTTTTTATTAACTTTAATGAAAGTTTACAGAGACTTGGGGTTTCCAATCATTCATTGTTGCACTTTTCTCCCTGCCCTCCCCCGCTCCCAAGTTCACTCTTCTCCTTGAAAAGTAAAAGAAAAACTCTTTCATTGTTATACAATCCTTTCCCCCAAAGTCCACTCCACTGTGCAGCCTTCATTTTGGACTCCTATTATGACAAGAATACCCATTCATATGTCCCTTGTAAATGGTTCTCTCCCTCATCTGTTTCAATGCAATATGCATCATTCCTCCCCTCCTACTCTGTCTTCCCTCAATCCCAATGTCAGTCCTGTTTTACAACAGTGGCCCTATGCAATATTTGTCCTTTTGTGACAGAGATGTTTCACTCAGCATGATGTCCTCCAGGGTCATCCATTTTGCATAATATTTCATGAGTTCCTTGTTTTTCAATGCTGCATAGTATTCCATTGTGTGAATATACCAGCGCTTCTCTAACCATTCCTTTGTTGATGGGCACTTGGGTTGTTTCCAGCTCTTTGCTATTGTGAACAAACCCTCAGTAAACATGGGTGTGCACACTGCCTGCCTTCTTATACACACACAAATTACCTCAGAAGGTTTAAACTAGCGCAGCCCCCACTGCCTTACTGTGAGCAAAGGGCAGGAGAGAGAAGGAAGAAAGAACAAGAGCAGGAGGGAGACGAAGAAGTGAGAGCAACGCAAGGACCCTGAGCAGGCTGGCTGTTGAGCTGGCTATTTCAGGATGGACATATTGCCCCAATCACTTTCTTCTGGCCTACACTCAATTACTTGCAGATGCCCCATCTCAACTTTCCGTATGCCACACGGAGGGAGAGCTATCCCGTCTAGAGGGGATTCGAACAGTGTGCTTTAGATGCATTTTTGTGCTTGAAGCCTCCCAGCACTTTTGATACTTCCCAACAGCACAAGTGCTTATTCAGTCATTGTACACAAATCTCCTTTCATGTGCTCCACCACACTGCGCAAGGCGCTAGAGACAGGACAGCGGACGCAGGGGAGGGTTCCTATCGAGCGTCCGGTGCCAGTTCCCAGCCGTCGACTCTGTCTGATGGGATCCACCACTGTATCATAGCAGAACTGTGCTCCATAGAGTTTTCTTTATCATTATTATACTAGTTTATCTACAAAATGGGAATACACTGTTTTCCTACCATAGGGTTTTCAAGGGTTGATGTTTACAAAATAGACCTTCTCACTTGTCTACTCTCTCGTGATCTATTATTTCATATTTACAACAGTAAAAACTCCGCACAACCATTTTGCTGTGCCCTGTGACACGGGCTCATTATGCATTAGGATCCCCTTGACAGCACCGAGCAAGCAATAAGACGTCAATTAGCCAAAAAAGGAAAGTCTTATCAGGAAAACTGGGAGGAACTGGAATGTAGCTCAGAGGAAGCCAACCAGATCAAATCTAACATTTCCTCAAGCCAGTGCTCTCCAGAGTGCTATGTGGATGTCACTGGGGTCCGTCATGGTAAGTGGGTCACAGATACCCTGGCTTGCGTTTCAGTGAGTTACTTAGATCTAGAGAAAGCTGCTGAGAGCCCGTGAATGGACTGTGCTGAGTGCTAAACCGAGCATTCACAGGCCACCCCGGGAGGAGGCCCTGCAAACTCTGAGCTCCTGGGAGACGCGACAAAGCAGCTGTGATGCCGAACATGGACTTACCCACACAGGTTGGAAATATGTCTTCATTGTTGATCTGGACTTCGATCCAGTCCATGAGGAGGTTCATGTACTGGGGCGCTGGCAGTGCGGTCGGCTTCTTGTACTTGAGGTCATCCTGCCACCGGTACTCATATTTGGGGCCCCCTGACATGACAGGGCAGGTCCGCTCCGTGCAGAACTCACAGATGGTCCCGTAGATGAGGTTGATGCGATTGAAGAAGTCCACCACGTGCACAGCCACCCAGTCGTTCTGGTCCTCCCCGCTGGGAAGCTGCACTGCCGCCTTCAGGTCCACGCCCGAGTTGAGGGACGCCTGGGCCCGTTTGTGGAGCTCAAACCTCTGGGTGCCAGGCTCGAACTTCCTCTTGGGCCGGAACGTCTTGTCCTTGTTGAACACTTGTTTCAGGGCTATGGACATGGTGGTCGCTTCTGCTTCCTTTCTTTGACAGGAAGCAAAAAGGCACTTGGAACTTTTCAGCGAGAGATCACAGCCCAGCAGGGTTTTCCACTGCCAGCCTTCAGGCCCCAGGCTTGCAGCTTTAAGAAGTTTCTAAACACCCCCTTCCAGCCTTCTCTTGAATGATTTCCAGAGGAACTGCATATTCTTTCCTAAAGGTACAAGAGAAAAGGGGAAATTGTAAGCATCCAGTGTACGTGGAAAAAAATAACAAACTCCTAAACTCCACCGGTCTCTCTACTTCCATTGGGGACACGGACACGGAGGTTAAAGTACTTAGGATTGATGATACAAACTATGCAAAGGAACCAGCAAAGAACCATCCCCATGGCCTTCAGCAAATCTCTGATCTTGAGCTCAGCAGGCCTTTCCTTGGTGTTAAAGATTAACATGCCAGTCAGTGGTCCATCCCTATCCCACATGTTGTCCCCTTACCCTTGGCTCCCACCATCACCACCACCACCACCATCACCACCACCATCACCATCACTGCCTTTCTTGAGTAAATTGCATCAATCATTGGATACAACTGAGAGAAGCAGAAGTGGTGGTCACACCAAGATGGTCAAGAAGCAGCTCTCTGCTGGGGATTTAAAAGCAGGATGTATCTTTTACGGGGAGCCCTGGAAGCAAAGGACATTACATGCTGGGCTGCTAAGTGAAGAGTTAGTGGTTCGAATCCAGCACTCCCCCCACAAGAGAAAGACGAGGCAGTCTCTTGGAGTAAAGATTGGCAACCTTGGAAACTAGATGCAGGGTCGCCATGGGCCAGGATGGACTCGAGGGCTGTAAGTCTGACTTTGGGATTCTTGAAAAGTAGTGGAAAGTGAGCTTGGTTAAGCTCATGGGGAATGGACTTAAGAAAACTAGAGGAGGAAGGAACAATGAGGAAGAAGAGAAGTTGGAATAGGAGGAAGAATTGCTCATCTACAGAGAAACACAGGAACTCAAGTGATCACAGGAAGAGGGAAAGAAGAAAGTGAGGAAGAAGAATAATGGTAGGAAACGGTGTCATTTCTTGGGGCCGAGCTGTTGCCCGTCCTTGGAACACAAGAGTTTTCCAAAACAGTCATGTTGTTTCGGTTCAACGAACCTGAGTGGGTTCTACTTCTCTCCAGGAAATAATAGCATCTGTCACTCCTACAACGTGCTATCCTTTATATTTTTATGATCACATTTTAGATAGTCCTTGGAAGCAGAGCTGTCTCACAGAACTTTCTGTGATAATGCTAATGTTCCACATTGTTATTGCCCAATATGGTAGACACTAGGCAGATGTGGCTATGAGCGTGATAGATGTGAATTTCCCCATTTTATTTAGTGGTAGTTTGAATTACTGAAAATTTGAATGACCATATATGACTAGTGACTACCATATAGGACATTGAAACTTTGGAGTTTTCAATAGGCAACGAGGAGGTAAAATTATCCCTCTATGCTGATGACATGATAGTATACTTAGAAAACCCTAAAGACTCAGCAAGAAAACTATTGGACGT
>NW_006399764.1:5048681-5054265 GCF_000299155.1 Elephantulus edwardii | reverse complement strand
AAAAAGAAACTTTGGAGTTTTCAATGCTCCCCTCCCCATCAGCTCTTTTAAACCTCAACAATCTGATGAAGTCTATGGTAGACGACATAGATTACACTGTGTGCTAAAAAACCTGTACTTATGGTTAGAATCCCATTAGGTAATGAGTTTCTTTCTGATGTTGATGTGACAGCCAATGAAGTAGGTCAAGCAGCAAAGTTAGGGGACTATAGAGGATAAGAGACGAGGACCTTCCTTAACATCAGCAGAAAGATAGAGCACCTTCATATAGGGCTAGTGCCCTGAATTCAGACTGCCAGCCTCCGAAACTGTGAGAAAATAACTTTGCTAAAGTTTGTTCATGTTAAAAAAAAAAAAACAAAAAACACTTGTGGTATTTTGTTACAGCAGCACTAGATAATTAAGACTGGAGACAAAAGATTATCATTATCTTTTGGTCTTCAAGAGATAAAACTACTTGTTCAAAAAGAAGTATTACTGGTATTGAAATCCAGTTTCACGAATCCTATCAAATGCTCTTTCCACCTGGCCTCATGACTAAAAAGGATGATCTCTGCTCTTTCTAGTTGGCTCATTAAGCCCCCTCTACTTGGAGTGTTCCTCTGTATGTTCCCCAAAGACCACTCATGCATGTTGGGTGGGGGTGATGATTGTGAGCAATCCTGGAAAAAAGAGGAGATGATCAATCCAGTCCTGAATCAAGCACGAACAACATTGGCCACAGCTGCACCCACATTCTAACCAGCCACCATGGAGTGTGTTCAAACGAGGCAGTCTCTCTGAGCCGCTCTTTCTCCAGTTGGAAGGGGTCCTGCCATTCAAACACATTCACCTTTAGGACACCGAGGCCCACGGAAAGTTAAGGACCTTAAAGAAGCATTCCCAAAATAAAAACCTGAGGTAGAGGCTGGGAAAATGACTGGCATTAAAATCCAATTGCCTGAGAAGTTTAAAGAAAATAAACTAACGAAAATCAGACAAAAGCCTCTTTGTGTCTCGGATTGTGGAGAATCAAGCAAGCCACCCAACAACCACCCCTTTATGTCTGAAGCAAATGAGATGTGCTGTTGTGTTGTTCTGATAATGAGGGCACCATAACGAGGGTATCGCTAGCGTGATCCTCACTGTTCCTTCTCTCATTATCCAGATGACCCTGATGCCACCCATAACTGGAAGAAGGACAGCCTGAATGTTCCTCAATAGCAAAGACAGTGATATATTGTCACACATACTTTGGATATGTTCTCAGGAGGGATCCACGCTGGAGAAGGAGATTAGGCTTGATAAAGCAAAAGGGTGAGTGAAAAAAAGAGATGTTCTCCAGGGGATGGGTTCAGATAGTAGCGGCAACAATATATTCAAGCACAGTAACAACTGTGGGATGACTTAGGACATAGAACTTAGGACCCCATAGTGTGTTTCCTTCTGTTTGAATACATTGCTTCGAGAAATTTCAACTGTCTTGAGGGCACCTGGTAACAGCAACATTAATTCTTCTGATTTTTTTTTTCTGAATCTGAACCTGGCGCCCACATACATCAGTGTTCAGGTCTGTGGATGCCAACAAGTCAGCTTAGCGCTAAGGAGCTGTGCTGTCTGCCCAAAGACATGTGTTCAGCCCACTACATGGGAGAAAGATGGGATATCTTGTGTGGGATTTATTGCCTCTGAAAACCCACTAGAAGGTCAGTCTTGGGTTGGTTCCAACTCGACAGTACACACCACCACCACCACCATCACCATCACCACCAATTCCTAGCAAAGACTGGCACAGTGACGCCAACAATGGGCTTGATCATCAAGCAGAGATCATGAGAACAGTACAGGAGAAGGTCAAGTGTTAATATATTGTTCATCAAGTGGCTGAGTTGTAGCTGGACATCAACATTCAGAGCAAATCCACTCCAATGCAAAGTCTGGCAGTGACTGATGATCACACATATTTAAATAAATAGTAAGATCTTGTTTGCTATTTTAGGGACTGTCTTCTAGATACACTTAGATTCATAACTCACTTTTCCAAACACAAAGCCCTTCTCTAGAACCTGGCCCCTCCTGATAATATGGCCCAGTATGTGAGGCAAAAATCTCACCATATTTGCTCGGATAAATGAAGAAAAGGATTCTCAGTGAGATGGATTAACATGGTAACTACAATAATAGGTGCTTAAAAGATGATGAGAATGGAGCAGAACTGCATAGGTTTTCATTCTTGCTGAGCACAGAATTGGTACGAGCTGGAACAAATTTGATGGCACCTAACAACACACTGTTAGATGTTGTTGTTGTTACACACTGTTGAGTTGCCTGCGATGCATAGTGACGCGATGCACAGCAGCTCCAAAGCCCCCTGTCCTGAGCCAGTCGCACTAATTCAGACACACCCCCTGCATTGTCCCAGTTACTTTATCAATCCACCACCTCCAGCATCTTCCTCTCCAGCATATACACTTAGATAAGTAGATTTCAAAATACCAGTGTCATAGACTGGATGATGGTTATCTAAAAACTTAATCCATTTAGAAATTATCCTTTTTTTTTTCCTTTTTCTCCATTCTAAGACTTAGATGAGGAAGAAACCTTCTTTGGAGGATTATATCTCAACTAAGAACCTTAATGGGCTTAATTTATTAAATTCAGCTGTGTACTAGCCCTTTGGCATATATAATTAGCACTTTTCATTCTCACACCATTTTGTACGGTAGATGTTTTTATGACTATTTTATATGAAAAGATATTGAGACCCAACTCGATTAAGTAATTTGTCTAAATTCATAAAGTCAGTAGATAATAAGATGATTTTGAACCCAGATACCTCTGGCACTAAAACATACATGACTTTTCCTCATAAAAATTGTTTTAAAATCTTATGATGATCCTTGTTTTTGAAGCTCGTTCACATGTATATTTCAAAGACTTTTACAACAGAACTACAAAGAAGCCAGAACAGGTGGCATCATTACCCCCATTTTACAGATGATAAAACAGAAACTCTGATCTTCTTACGCATGGTCCACTCTTATTAATCAACCTGACATTCTCAGACTTAAAGATATCTTTGCTGGTTAAGCTTTTTGATCCAGAATGAAATTTTATTGAGAGATACTGGTTTTTATTTGTTAGGTTATATTGGATCAACGACGACTTATAGCAACTCTATGAACAACAGATCCAAGTGTCCCGCTCCATCCTCTCAACCTCGGTCAAGGTCAGATCCACTGCTGTAACCGCTGTATGAATCCATCTCACTGAAGGTCCTCCTCTCTCTAGTTGGCCTTCGGTTGTCTCCAGCAGGATGGCCTTTCCTAAGGACTGTCTGGCTTCTCCTGACTGCATGCCCCAAGAATGTGAGAGGACATGGACTCATACTGAAAAGCAACTGCAATCCAGGACAGATAGTAACAGGTCCATTGTGTCAGCGAATGCCAGAACAAAGAGTCTTCTGCCCAAATCTTTATTCAAGTGTGAGAATGTGCTAGCAGAAGAGGAACCTAAGGAATATTAGAGTGAAGAAAGGATTTTAAGGTCACCTTATGCCCTATTAAGACCATAATCAGAATATGTACTGTAGGTGAATTAAATGGTTAGAGCAGTGGCCCCAGAATCTAACACTAAGAAGAACGTGTTACAAGGCAAATTAGGATTTTGTGTGGAGTTGGACCCTGGGGATACGCTCAAGACGAAGCTGTATCTGCCAGCCTGTGGTTGACATTTTGAGTGACAGGGTTTAACCTACATTAATGGAACTTGTTACAGACCTCCAGACTCTTGGCCCTCACTTGCATTTTCTGGATCCGAATTCACATTTTCACAAACTCTTCAGAGTTGTTGACGCTTTGAGAAGCACTGGGTTGGACTGCTGCCTGGCTGGCTGTGTAGAAGGATGAATATATAAACATCCATTTGTTGTTTTCTCGACAGTTTGCTTCATAAACAGAGACTCCAGTTGCGTGTATGTGTGTGTGCACGAACGCGTGTGTGTGGGCATGTGTCTGTGTACGCGTGTGGGTGAATGTTTGAGAAACAGAATGATGAAAGTCTGAGTATTTGGAATGCAACTGCTTTGTCAGTCAGTGGCAATAATCTAATCTTCGGGTTGCTATTGGCACAAACCGCATCCAGCACCTCAAAGTCCCCAGTGAACATCTTCTAGAAATGCCAGATGGTGAGTAGCTGTTGCTACCGATGGTGCAGTCTCATGCAGGACAACTTTTTTTGCAAAACACCACACTGTGGTGTCTCTGCCACCCTTACCCCATTTCCAGAAAGAAAAAAAAAAAACACCCCAAAACATACCAAATCATAAGCTTGGTTCTTTGAATAGCAATTTTTAGCAAATTCAGTGTTGTAAACAGCCACCCACTACAATGCTAGTTGTCAATAAACATTTGAAGCCATCAATTAGCATTTACTAAATCTCTTTTATGGATCTCTGGTGGTCTAGTGGTAAGAAGCCATGCTTCTTATTTAAAATAAGCCCAGAGGCAAGTGGTTCAAATTCACCAGCTGCTCCATGAGAGAAGAATGGGGCGACTCCCAAGAGATTAAGCTGCCTCTGAAAACCTGCGGGACAGAGAGTCAGCTATGAGTGGGTTCTGACTCAATGACACAAAAACAACAACAACAACAAAAGTCTCTTATGGGCCCAGCCCACGGCTACGTGCTAGGGACACAGAACTAATTAAAATGTGATCCCAGTCTTTGAAGATTCTACAATTTGCTGCCTGATTTTGAGGTTTGCTTTTCACGCTACAAAGTTAAATGCACCAGCACGGGCACCAGTGTGATTCCTCTACAGTATCACCTGGGATCAGGGATCACGTCTGAAGATGAAAAGGACCATAAAGAGTGAAAGCTTATGGAAAGAGAAAAATGCAAATCCAAGCAAAAAGCATAAAATTGACAGGCACTCCATGTGTTCCACATATTTTCTGCTTAATAGATCAATTACAGCAATAAAACATGTGCACCATAAAAATATGCAAAGAGAATGTGGCTCGGCTGCAAGGGAATGTTGACAAGGTTGCTAGGCAACGCTGGCAAGGACGTCTTCCTTTTCTTTCCCTATTGATGTCTTCTGTCTCATTAGTTGAAAAGATCAGAGTCTTTGCCAGGGATAAGAAAGAAATGAAAGAACTCTCCCACTCAATCCTGAGACGTCCATCTCATCTGGCCCCGACCACCTCTAAGAGACCTTGGTGATACAGAAAGGCAGGTTTGGTAGGAAAGGCTCTTCGGGGCAGGATCCTCTGTAGGGCAATGTGTAACAAGACGTCTTCTCTAACAAAAGCACCACCAAGGACAGGTGTCCTCTTCATCGATAGGTCTACAACCTAGAGAGGTATCTGGTATAAAGATGACTTCACCACATGTGCTGCTGAATGAATGATGATGAATGAAAACCCTTTTGCATCAAAGTGAAATAAAATTGTATGTCTCATTTTTAGTTGGAAGTTCTAGTTAAAGAGTTATGATGCCAAACCAAAGATTGTTGTTGTTGTTGTTGCTATGTGCCGTCGAGTCGCTTGCGACTCATAGCGACCCTATGTACAACAGCCCTAAACTCCGCTCTGTCCTGTGCCAA
>NW_006399764.1:5033221-5047361 GCF_000299155.1 Elephantulus edwardii | reverse complement strand
AAATCCACCAGCTGCTCTGCTGCAGAAAGAGGAACAGTCCTCAGTTAGGGAACTCTCATGGTGTAACCCATAGGGATTTGGACAGTTAACCCATAGGCTAATCCCTCTAGTGGTTTAGATCCACACGCAAGTCTGTAGAAGATGGGCAATCTCCATCCATGGGACTGACAACGCTGGAAGTCCAACAGAGGGGCAGCTTTAAGTTGGATGTGACTCAACAGCCATGAATGAGTCTGTTGTTATATGGAAGATTTACTCCAACCTGTAGGTTGCTCTGGTGGTTACAGTAAGAAGCTGCCCTGCAATCCCAAAGGCACGAGGCTTGAATCCATCAGCCGCTCCATGGGAGAAGGACGGGCAGTCTCCTCCTGTGCAATTTACTGCCTCTGAAAGCCTGCTGGAGGGTCAGCTCTGGGTTGGTTCTGACTCAAAAGCACACAATAATAACATCAGCATCTACAACCTGTAAGGTCTCTGCTAACTCACTGAAATTGGGTATTTCCAGTGGCTGGGATGCTCTGAATTTGCATGCTTGCCTTCTGAAAGGCCAGGACATATGTCCCTTCTCTCCCCAGCAGGCTGTCCCTTTCCCCTCTGTTAACTAACGTTCTCTTTCTTTGGAGCTGAAGGAAAAAACAGTCTGATGTTTCATCATCCTACTCCATTTTTCTCTCTATGGCAGGATTAGCCCTTCAGAGCGGACTATCCATTGCCAAATACTCAAGATAAGCTGTTGTTGTTGTGGTTCAGGAGGAGACTGCCCCTCTTCCTCCAGCAGAGGATCTGGTGGATTCAAACCATGTACCTCTGGGACTGCAGTGCAGCTTCTTGCCAATAGATCACCAGGCCCCCTGAAAAGATAGCTTCATACACACACACACACACACACACACACACACACACACACACACTTTTTTTTTTAATGTTCTCTAAAATCTTTAAGACCTTCTGGAGGCCAAGAGAGACTGGCTCAGATTCTCAACTATGAACCACATGGCCTTTTGGTCTATCTAGCTTGGTCTAATCTTGGGGCTACAAGGTCAATCCAATCTTGTTACAGCTTATAAAACAAAAAATACCAGTAAAATTTTGTAAGACAAGAGCTCAGTGGACTCAGCTAATACTTATGGAAGTCACTGTAATTATTTTCAACGATTGCTTTAGAGGGAGAAAATAAAAAGAAAAGTTTAGCCAAGCCAGTAAAACCATTTTGCTATGTTATTTCCAAATATTTGGACCAGTTAGAAAATATTCATTTTTGTGGCAAGAGGGTACAAAAGAGACATGTAATTTTGTGAACACAAATGTCTAAAGCAGATGAGAGTAAGGGGATGGGGAATGAGGAAGAAAGCAGTTAGAACTAGTAGCTGAAGTAAAAATTTGAAGCAGGTAAAAACTGCAAATACTTTTACTTTTTAAATCCCAGGTGCCTACCAGCTGATGTGATGTCACTCAAACCCTCCAACTCTTACTGGGATAAAGGTCATTGTCATTTGTTATGTCTTTCTTTCACTTTGAAACAAGGCCTGCCAATCTTCTCTTGGAAAAGCCTCATCACCCTCATCCTTGCTTGGAAAGAATAAAAAAAGTTCACATTTAAGGGAATTGGTTTCTGTAACTGTCAGCAGATTAATTTATTCTTAGCCTCTCTAAGTGAATTCGAGTCCTGTTGTTGCTATGTGCCATTGAGTTTCTTGTGACTCATAGTGACCCTATGGACAACAGCTCTGAACTCTTCTCTATCCTGTGCCAACTTTATTGTCTCTGACACACCTACCCTCATAACCCGAGTCACTGAGCCAATCCATCTCATCGAGGGTCTTCCTCTCCTTCATTGTCCCTCCACCCTGCCAAGTATGATGTCCCTCTCCAAGGCCTGGTCCCTCCTTGCTACATGTCCAAAGTATGTCAGACAAAGCTTCAGAATCCTTGTCTCCAAGGAGCAGCCTGGTTTTACCCTCTCTAGGATGAACCTGTTTGCTCTTCTAGCAGTCCATGACATATTCAATACTCTTCTCCAGCACCACAGCCTAAAGGCACCAATTCTCCTTCTATCATCTCTAGTCATTGTCCAGGTTTCTGAGGCATAGCAAGTAACTATGAAGACCACGGCCTGAATCAGGCACACCTTAGTCACAAGGAACTGACATCGCTGTTCTGAAAAACAGTACTTTGGAGAAGTCTCTGACAGCAGACTTTCCCAATGTAATTTGTCTTTTGATTTCCTGGCTGCTGGTACCAAGAGTGTTGACTGAGGAGCCAAGCAATCTCAGTCTCTTCACTGTTTGTTATGATGCTGCCAAATGGCCCAATGGTAAGAATCTTTGATTCTTGATGTTGAGCTTCAATCTTTATTGAAGGCTTCAGTCCTTGACCTTCAGCAGCATATGCCTCAGGTCCTCCTCAGTTTCAGCAAGCAAGGTTGTGACATTGCATAATGGAGGTTGTTGATGAAACCTCCTCTAATCCTGATGCCACATTCCTCCTCACAGAGCCCAGCCTCCCAGATGATCTATTTCACATATTTGAGTCCTAGAGTGTGGAAGACTTTTATCCCTGGCAATATGAGAGCTCATGTGTGACATCTAGAACCACTGTAAAAGATTTTTGGAGAAGGAAAAAAGAATCCAAATGGGTTAGAAGACTGGAAATGAGAAAATAGTGCTGTATTTGTCAACAAATAGTATTTTAAACATGGAGTTTAGGTGGGTAACACTGACACCAATTGCAGGCAAAATTTGGAAGTGTATAGCCCTGTACCTAGAAGCACATGCACTGAAGAGCTGCTTTGAGAATTCAAGATGTGTATGAAACTTCTTAGCAGATAGGACTTACTGAAGAACATGGCAGCCATTGCTATCAGGTTCATTTCCACTGTGTTTCAGTTCAAGTTCCACTAGAGTGTCAGCTTTTTGAGAAACCAATCAGCCACCGAGAATCTGTCTTAGGAAGCTCTGAATTCGATCCAACCTCACTATTTAATGCCACCCTCAACAGTTAACATTTAGTGAGGACTTTTGAATCATCTTAATTGTCACAACTTTATGACATAGTTATTATTTTTACCCTCCATTTTATACTTAAGGAAACAGATACAGGCCAATTAAAATCTTGTCCAAGGTCAAAGTACGATTATGTAAGCAAGCCAATTCCAATACTCTTAACTTTCACTTCATACTGCTTCTCTAGACATTGTTGTAGTTGTTATGTACCATCAGGTCAGAACTGACTCATAGCTACCTCTCCATTGGGTTTTCAGAGGCAGTTTAATCGCATGTGAGGAGACTGCTTCTCTTTCTCCCATGGAGCAACTCATAGATTTGAACCGTGTGCCTTTGTGTTGGCAGTGCAATTCCTTACTACTGAGCCACCAGAGCTTCCTCCTCTCTCTACATTTATGAGTGAATAATTCACAAAATTAGCCTAGAAGACCCTCTAGGGAACACCCGGGGAGGTCGAGGAAGGCGGGGCAGAAATCAGACCTAGGCCTATATACACTGTCATGTGCTACTCCAATGGACACGTGATTCTAAAACCTGTGTGGCCTGGAGTCAGAAGACCTGGATTCCTATTCAGCCAACGCCCCTTATGTGTCTTTAGATATATTTACATGCCTTGTTTTTATCTTCTGTAAAGACAATGTTTTACTACAGTTAAGAGAATACAACCTTATGTATTGTTGTTGTTGTTGTTATGTGCCATCTGGTTGCCTGCGACTCATAGCAACCCTATGTACGACAATAGCGCTAAACCCTGCTCTATCCTGTGCCAATCTTATTGTCTCCAACACACCCACCCCCATTAACCCAGTGACTGAATCAATCCATTTCATCGAGGGTCTTCCCTTCTTGCACTGTCCCTCCAGCCTCCCAAGCATCACGTCCCTCTCCAAGGACTGACCCCACCTTGTAAGACGTCCAAATTATGTCAGATGAACCTTCAGAATCCTTGCCATCAAGGAGCAGCTGGAAAGTTCAAGACTCCCAAAGTCAAGCGATACTGCCCGCAGCAGAAGAAACTGGCAGCAGCTTGAGACGTTCACAATCACAGAAGCCCAGAAAGATTGACATAGAGGCCAGCTTATCAAGGGCTGGATAGGGGAGATAGATGTTGAATGGAGTAGGTGGGAGCAGAAGTGAAGGCTAATGGAGCAGGGAAAGGAGTGGGCCAAGACACACCTGACAAGAGTCAGGAAAACACGGGATCTATTGCTTATTTCTGCTACTGGGAAATATCTTTAATCTGCATTTTTCTGTAAAATGCTTGTCTGTCAGATAATGTTTTAAAGCTGAGCATTCAAGTTAAGACAGACTAGGAAGAAGGATTGGCTATCCGCTTCTGAAATAGTAGGCCTCTGAAAACCCTATGAACAACCTACGTATACACTTCCTAAAGGGAACAACATTACATGGTTATTGACACAGAGACTGATAATAAAGGAGAATTACAACTTTTGACAAGACTCCAGTGCATATGAGTAAGGGAAAAATGACTCAGTTCAAGGCAAATATGAGTTCATGAGTCAGAGATGGGCAGCGGGAAGGGCTATTGAAGCCTCGCATAGGGGGAAAGGAAGAAATAAAATGTATCCTCTTGCTTAGCTCAAGACTTTGGGTGGACTTCTAACTCTCTGGTTAAAAAAAAATGGTCTTAATCCAAGCGACTTGGTAATGAGTCAATATCCGTCAACATTTATAACTCCCTTAGCTTAATTTTATGGAGTGCCAGTATTTGGAGCATGCAAGAAAATCTATTGCCACCTGGCTTATTATGTTGTGAATTTTGATATGCCAGTTAAATTATATCCCCATGCCTTTCCGTTAATCCCATAAATGCTTTCTTAAAAGCATTTGTGTTTGGAATAGAAAATTTGTACAATGGAGTATAAAAATTTTCTCATGCCAAAAATGTTAACTCTTTATTTATAACACACTAAATTAACATTGTACTTCAGCTATAAAATCTTAAAATTTTTCAGCTAACAGACAAATATGCTGTTACATGCCACTGAGTCAAAATTAAGAGTGGATGTTGTTGTTGTTGTTGTTGTTAAGTGCCGTCGAGGCGTAGGCAACTCATAGCGACCCTATGAACGAAAGTCCTGGACACCTGTATAACTTTCGTCTTTTCTCCAGGTTCATAGGGTTTCCAGTGGCAAGCTATTATGGAAGTGGATGCCACTCCTGCTTCTAAGCTTGTTTTAATCGGGGAGCTCCACCAAACACTGTCCACCATGGGTAACCATTCTCGCAAATATTTGACTCATCAGTGTCACAGTGTTCAGCTTCACAGCAACCATCAGTTACTGCTGTACAGCAAGTGGACATACCAGGATTACCCAACCTAGAAGAATGTTTCACCAAAAACAATTAAAGGCAGGCCTGAGGGCTGCGGATTAGAGTCGCCCAACTTTGGCTTGGGAGCCTGACTTTCTGTACAGTGGACCCTACAGAGAGCTTTTAGAGGCAGTAAATCGCAGGAGGAGACTGCCCATCTCTGGTGGAGCAGCTGGTGGAGTCGAACTGGGTGTCTTTGGGTTGGTTGCATAACTCTTTACCACTAGGCCACCAAAAGCAACACACTTCACTAGCAGAGCTTCTTAAAGGAATGAAACCGTCCTACATATAGAATCTCTAAGACATGGGCTTGGCTCCATGTACTTTCTCTTAACTGGTTGCCCTCCTGGGCTGCAGTGGAGGTTTTAAATTTCCATTTCTTTGTCAGTTAAATGAGGGTAGTCATACCAACATCATAGTATGTTTTGAGGATTATCAAAGATGACCAAATGTCGAGTGTCATTCTTCCAATTTCTCATATTATCAGGTTCAGAGGCGGCTTCCTTGATCAAGAGGGTCCCCAATTACAACAACCTCGTCTGTGCTTTGATTTCTTCTCCACAAAACCAGAGCACCTGACCTACAAAAATGTATCAGACCTTGGAAAATGCATGAGGGGAGCACCAATCCCCTACTCCTGGTTTTTATGATGAATAATTCTCCTTAAAGACACTCTGGCCTTTAACTGGCATTGCCTAGGGGATGTGGAGGGAATAATTCATAGAATTGGTAAGTTTAAGAAAATTAACTGGGCCTGTTCAGCTAATTTAGCCAGTCCCTTTTTCCTTCTGGTGTTGTCTGCCTTCAGAGTGCTCTGTGTGCTAACGTTGGTGGTTCAAGCCCACTCAAGAAAGCAAAGAACTGACAATCTGCTTCTGTTAACACTGTTGTTTTGTGTGCTGCAGAGTTGGTCCCAACTCACGGAGACATAACAGAGGAGAGGTGCCACGCAGGATTTGGGGTGCTATCTTCTGGATGCAGATCCAGGTCTTTCCTGCTTAGAGCCACACCAGCTTGTCAGTTAACAGCTGAGCCTTTAACCACTGCACCACCAGGGATCCTTCCTGTTACCATTACAGCCTAGGGAGCCCTTTGGAGTGGTTCTACGCCATTAATATGTGGAGTCGCCATGAGTCAGACTCAACAGCACAGCAATAACACTGGCGTGGGGGAGGTCTGCTGTGTCCATGGCTGCTTTGAAAACGGCAGATTCATCTCAGATCTAGAATTAGCAAACTCATTGGGCCAACAGAGCTACCGCCTTCAGATGGTGTTCTACAAGCAATGACGCTGATAGCTTTGAATCACTGTTTGAATCTATTTCTTCAAAAGCAGGTAAAGAAAAGACTGATTGCTTATTACATACTTTCCTGGAGACCCCAACATTAGATGGTGCGGACTGGCTTGCCCATGCAAAATCTGTTTTGGATTTGGGGTTAGATTTTGTTTTTGCTTTTTTCTTCGGGTACACTCTTTGTAACTCTGATTCTAGACGCTGTTTAGAGGGAGAACGTAATGATCTACAGGTCTATCTCTATATACCAGGAATCCATAGTTTCTGAGACAAGACATGACAGTCACAGGAGGCATGCGTCCCAGTTACTATTCAACTTCAGAAACAGGAGAATACAGAGAGAGTATATTCCCTTTATCTGTGGTGTTGTTACCATTGTGCGCTGTTGACTCAGAACTGACTCACAGGTGACCCTCCAGGGGGTTTTCAGAGGCAGTAAATCATTCAGGAGACTGCCCTTCCTGCTCGCAGCTGGTGGATCTGAACCATGTGGTTTTGGGACTGCAGGGCAGTTTTTAAAGGCTTTTCAGGCAGTCAGTGAACACTAGGCTTTATAACCCCCTGCTCTTTATGGAGCAGCAATTATGGAGCTAAGCGTTATATGGCTACTAACCAAGAGGTCGCAAGTTCGCATCCACCAGCTGCTCCACGGGAGAGAGATGTGGCAGTCAACTTCCATAAATAGTATGGCTTTGGAGATCCCATGAATATTGTGTCCTAAAGAGTCACAATGAGTGGGAAACGACTTGACAGCGACGTAACTACTAGCAGTGGCTTCTGCCCAGGAAAACGTTATAGGCTATGGTCTCCAGGGTGACATGGAAACATTATTCCTCCACTCCGTTAAACCCTCCCTCCCGCCTGGGCTCAATTCTTTAACATGTCTTTCTCTTTTAACTTCAGCTTATGGCAAAATAAGGAGAAAAGGGAGGAAGAAAAGAACAGCTACCACCCCCGTCCAGTGGCTTCTCCCCCTGTGCACTCTTTCACGTACGCAGCGTGACCTCCCTTCGTGCTGTGTTTCTGTGCTCACACGTCTGCCCCATCATCAGCCGTGGGGCCGGGTCTGGTCCCTAGACATCATTTCAGCACCACACCTAACACAGAACTTGGCACCAACAGGGACTCAGTAAAAGTGTCTGTGGTCAAATTGTGTATCTAAATTGCAGCTAACCAAACACTACAGAGATAAACAGTTCTTTGGCCGGCTGAGAGGGCCAGTGCTCCTGTGATCATGAGACAGAACCACCTGAAAAGAAACTTGGTCAAGCAATAGAGATAATGCACGCAAAGCACAGCAGTGGTGATGGGACATGCTGTTCCCCAGGCCAATCTGAACGTTCACGTGTGTTCAGTTCCTCACACACGCCAAG
This sequence comes from Elephantulus edwardii, assembly GCF_000299155.1. Lineage (NCBI taxonomy): Eukaryota > Metazoa > Chordata > Mammalia > Macroscelidea > Macroscelididae > Elephantulus > Elephantulus edwardii. The sequence continues at coordinate 5,039,358 of NW_006399764.1, read as the reverse complement.
AAGGCAGCTCCTTTGGAAGCCTGCCCAGCTGTAACCATGTTGACCAACTTCTAGTAGGTCTTGGAAAGGAGTTTTTGGTGTTTGTTGTTGGGTGTCATTTAGTCAACTTTCAATCTGAGTGACCATATGAATAATAAACTCAACCCTTTTTCCTACCTTGATGAAGACGTGGGGCTGCAAAGACCTCTACCTGCATGCTTTGTTTGAAGATAGAAGTTTAAATATATATATACTTCAAAGAAAAAAAAATAAAGGATATGAGAGGAGGTTAATAATGTGGGAATATTTTTTCCTCCCTTCTAATCAGGAGAACTGGTGGCCTAAGGGTAAAGGTTTCACCAGCGAAGGCAGGAAGTTCAAATCCACCAGCCGCTCTTCAGGAGAAAGATGAGCAGCCTTTCTGACCGTGTGGTTTACAGTTTCTGAGAACCAGCTCCTGAAGGGTCAGCTAGGAATCAGCTCCAACTTGACGGCACTGAGTTTGAATTTTTTTTTTTTTTTAAGTCACCGTTGTTGTTGAGTACCGCAGAGTCGGAACTGACCCCTAACTGACCCTCTGATGGGTTTTCAGAGACAGTAATTGCACAGGAGGAGATTGCCCATCATTCTCTCCTGGAGCAGCTGGTGACCTCAAACTGCATTCCTTCAGATTGCAGGATAGCTTCTCGCCATTAGGGCCATCAGAGCTCCTTGTTGTTACGTGTGGTCGAGTCACTTGCGACTCATAGTGACCCTGTGTACAAGAGCCCTAAACCCTGCTCTATCCTGTGCCAACCTCATTGTCTCTGACACACCTACTCCCATTACCCCAACCACTGAATCGATTCATCTTATCAAGGGTCTTCCTCTCTTGCACTGTCCCTCCACCCTCCCAAGCATGACATCCCTCTCCAAGGACTGGTCTCTCCTTACAATATGTCCAAAGCATGTCAGACAAAGCTTCAAAATCCTTGCCTCCAAGGAGCAGCCCGGTTTCACCCTCGTCTGGGCAAACCTGTTTGTTCTCCTAGCAGTTCATTGTATATTCAACACTCTTCTCCAACACCACTAGGAGAAGAAAAATACTTCCTCTCAAACTCTACTTGTGAGATTTCACTGCTATCCTCAAGTTTCTTTCTCTGGTGCATTTATCATCTTCCATGACATTGACACTAGTGGCAGCCTAGACTCTCAGTGATCGTTCTCCATTATCCTGCGTCATACATTGAAAGTCATTTTCTTCACGCTGCTAAGAGTTAACACACTCACTACTAAAAAAAAGGTTAGGGGTTCAAGTCTACCTAGAAGTGCCGAAGAAAAAAGACCTGGTGACATGTTGCTTGTGGAAGGCCATAAAGCATGGTGAAGCAGAGGGTCAGAGATAAGAGGAAGATCTCAGTGAACTGACACAGAGGCTGCACGATGGGGCTCCAATGGATTGGTCTGATAACATTCACAAATGACTGGCTGGACTACAGTCTTATAAAGGACTGGTCAATGTTCTATGCAAATGCTGGTTTTTTTCCCTAGGTGCTGGTGATTCAGCTCCAAGTCATAGCAACTCTATGCTTAACAGAAAGAAATTCTGTCCAATCTTACACCAGCCTCCCTATCTGTGCTCTTCTTGACCCCCCACCCATTGTTAAAACCACAAAATACATGCAGAGGCCCCTGGTGGCATGATATGGTTAATCACTAGGCCCTTACCCAAAGAGTCAAGGTCTAAATCAACTCAATGGCACCAGGGGTTAAAGACCTAACAATTTACTCCCATCCAGATCACAGTCTTGGAAACCCTATGGGGAAGTTTTACTGGGTCACCTAAAGTTTCAGAGTCAAAAATCAACTTGGCAGCCTCTAGAAACAACACTGAACTGTGTGTGTGTTTTCCTTGGTGATTTTTAAGCAATAGGACTTAAAAAAAAACCCAAAAAACAGCAGAATCCTTACCTGTCCCCTAACTTTTAAACTAACTCTTAGGAGCTCGGTTATGTAACAGTCCTCCTCTGACATGCTTGGAGCTGGGCTCCCACTCTCCATCTAATCCTTCCCCACAGTCACAGTAAAGTGAACCCCCTCCTCCGGGAGGCTTCAGGCTTGAGCAACTGCTCTATCTATCAGACAACTCACCTCCCCCAGTGCCTATTTCACTTGTGGGTGAATCAGTCTGTTTCTGCTATTTCCCCCCCACCACACACACACACACCCACACTTGCCATGATCTTTCACTTTCTAGGGTAGCCATTTGCCACCCAATCCAAACTGCCTCTCCTAATCCTGTTCTTAGGAAGCCACCCTTCCTTCACCTTTGCTCCAAAGCTCTGAATTAGTAACCCTTCCTTTGTACTCAAAACAATTTGAATCTTTCATTATTCTCATTCTTTACTTCCAACCTTTGACTCACATTTAGTCAGGGCCCACCTACCCATCTGTCAGCCTCCGTGGGTCCATCAAAGTAGACTTCAAACATTAATGGCCTCTCCGGCCAAGGTCCCCCATCCCTTCACCTCCTTTCCTGACTCTTCTGTAGTCCAGCGTTACTTCCTTTCATCTTGCTTTCTCAGTCTGAATGCTTGTTTCTCAACACTCATTTATGAGCTTGGCTTGCTATAATGGAGTTCCATGTTCTTCTCCCAGCACCACTTCCCATTTGCTCTTTTCTTTTTTTACTGAGGACTCTGGTAGGAGGTGGATGGCTGCTGAAGAGGAAAGTATGATTCCTCACTCATCATGAACGAGCTATCTGAGAAACTTATTGTTCCATTCTCAGGCGTTCATGTTACTCACAGAGGAGACAGAAAGATCTAGATCAAATGGAAAGCTTGTTGAAAGTACATGCTCTGCCTTCCTCCGTATTAACTCACATGCACCCCAATGCTCAAGGTCAGAAGTTCATGAACAACACGTCATTTACTGAGGAGAATGTCCAGGATAGAAATAGATCATATGAAGAGTTGATTCCCAGCAGTTAAGAATAATGGTAAAGTCCTTGGGGAGAAGGAAGTCTAATGTGATCATGTTGGAGAAGACAGAGTGTATCCTTCTCCCCCCACTGGTCTACCAGATACACCGGTGAAGAGACCAATACAATTAACACTCTTTTGTGTTTTATTTTTATATAGACTTGCTAATGTTGTTAGGAGCAATCAAGTACAACTCAAAGCAACTCTATGAACAACAGATCTGAGCCCTGTCCTATCTTGTGCCATCCTTATCATCTCTGACACACTCAAGCCCATTACTGCAGTCACTGTGTCAGTCCACCTAGTTGAACGTCTTCCTCTCTTTTGCCAACCTTCCACCTTTCCAAGCATGATGTCCCTCTCCAAGGAACAGCCTGTCCTAACAACATGCTCAAAGTATGTGAGACGAAGCGTCATCATCTGTGCCTCCAAGGAGCACCCTGGCTGCACCTTCTCAGAAGACATATCTGCTTATTCTTTTGGTAGTCCATGGGCTATTCAGTACTCTTTTCCAACACCACAGCTCAAAAGCATCAATCCTTCTTCTGTCATTTTTATTCACTGTCCAGCCCTCAGGTGCATCCCAAATGTTCAAAAGATCAGGCACAGGTAAATGGACTCTGTAATCAGATTGCCTGGGTTTGACTCTCAAGTGAAACCATTTACAGAGCTGCAGCTCTCAAGCTTATTCTATAAGGTCTTTAAACTTCATTTCTCAACTCTGTAAGATAGAGATACTGCCATTATCTACCAGACAGCCCTGCTCCGAAGGTTACAGAATACCACCCAAATAAAGCATCTGGCACTATGGCACAAGGTAATGTTGGAATACGCATTATCTATTCAGTTCTATTTTTTTAAAAAAAATTTTTTTATTCATTCATTGTTGCACATTTCTCCCCTTTTCCACCCCTCCCCTACTCCGCTCTGCAATGTACCTCTTGCTCTGGGTTGTTGTCATACATGTTGTTATTGATGTTAAGTGCCGTCGAGTCGTAAGTGACTCATAGTGACCCTCTGAACGAAAGTCCTTGACACTTGCGTGTGTGACTTTCATCCGTTCTCCAGGTTCATAGGGTTTCTGGAGGCAAGCTATTTATGGAAGTGGATGCCATTCCTGCTTTCAAGCTTGTTTCAACTGGAGAGCACCACTAAACACTGTCCACCATGAGTAACAGTTATTGCATTTGACACATCACTGTCACAGTGTTCAGCTTCACAGATATCACAAGTCACCTCTGTACAGCAAGTGGACACTCAAGGCTATACAACCTAGAAGAACGTTTGACCTACAACAATTTAAAACAGGACTTAGGGCCGCAGATTAGAGTCACCCATCTTTGGCTTGGTAGAATCACTTTTGGTCCACTAGGCCAACTGGTCTCTCTCTGTGTCGTTAAGCACCATCGAGTCGTAGGTGACTCATAGCGACCCTCTGAACAAAAGTCCTTGACACTTGTGTGCGTGACTTTCAACCCTTCTCCAGGTTCGTAGGGTTTCCGGAGGCAAACTATTTATGGAAGTGGATGTCACTCCTGTTTCCAAGCTTTTTTCAACCAGGGAGCGCCACCAAACACTGTCCACCATGGATAACCACTATCGCATTTGACACATCACGGTCACAGTGTTCCGCTTCGCAGCGACCACAAGTTACCTCTGTACGGCAATACAACCTAGAGGATGTCTGACCAACAACAACAATTTAAAACAGGCCCAAAGGCCCTACGGTATTTACCATTCTGGCATGCCCAAATGCTGGCAAACTCTGGGCCAGAGACCCCAATTCGTCTAGCAAGTCCGCTCTGCGGCCACCCACTTGAAGCAGAAAGAAAGCCACAAACGTCCCCGCGTTCCCGCAACTGCAGGTCTTCCAGGTTCACGAGGCTGCATCCACCCAGCTGACACTGAGGTTGTCATACATACGATGCCTAATAATATATTCATTTTGGACAGTTCCTCCCCTAATCTGTGTCAATGCAGTGTTCATATTCATCACCTCTTCTATTCTCCCCCCAACCTCCGATGTCAGCCCCGTTTTATAACAGCGGTTGTTATTCAGTATTTGTCGTTTTGTGACTGAGATATTTCACTCAGCATAATGTCCTCCAGGGTCACTCACATTATACAGTGTGTTACAAGTTCATTGTTTTTTAATGCTGTGTAATATTCCATTGCTGGGTTGTACCATAGTTTTTTCTATCCATTCATTTGTTGATAGGCACTGGAGTTGCTTCCATCTCTTTGCTATTGTGAACAACACAGCAATAAACATGGGTGTGTGCCTTTTCAAGCCATGAGCCCTGGAGACATCGCTGGGTAGGCATCTGACTGTTAAAGGAGAAGTCTGCAGTTGGAACCGAGCAGCCACTCCACGGGAGAAGAATGCAACAGTCTGCTCCCGTGAAGACTTACAGCCAGGAAACGTGGCAGTTCCACCCTGTCTGCCCACAGGGTCCCACTGAGGCGGACTCAGTTATACAGCAGAGGGCTTTGGCTTCAGTTCTTGGTCCCGGAGGTGCTACTAAGGCAAAGGTTGGCAGTTTGAAACGCCCAGCAGCGCTGTGGAATAAAAACTCCATAAAGATCCCAATCAAGATCAATAAAGTTCCTAACCCTTGGTGCACACCCTCTGATACCATGATCACACCTCCCTCCAGTCACAAAGCTCAGAAACCTTAAAGTCCAATGGATTCGGACTCTCAGGGATCCCACAGGACGGACTGGAATTGCCCTAGAGTATCCGAAGCTGTAAATCTTTACGGAAGGAGATTAACGCATCTTCCTTTCTCAGAACAGCTGGTGGGTTTTAACTGCAGACCTTTTCCATCAGCCACTCTGGGCTTGCACCACTGCACCACAAGGGCTTCTCATTCCGAGCCAAGAGGCACTTTTCAAAATACCGAATCTCTCCATTCTCATTCTCTTATGTAACCACAACACGTAGCCTCCGCCAAAGCACTAAAAATAGCAGACAACCAAAATCAAAGAGAAAAATCTTCTCGTTTCTAAACCAACTTGCATGGAAAATCACTCCACAGAAGCATGATGAGGTAGAATTTTTTCTTCTCCCATTCATCTTTGGGAGGCTTTGTTTTAACTCTTCAGTGGTTTTATTTGTTTTCCCCACACTATTCTTTACTGGTGAATGAGGACTGCACTAATCTTTAAAACAATAAAGGTTACAGGCAGGCGGGG
>NW_006399764.1:5019960-5033121 GCF_000299155.1 Elephantulus edwardii | reverse complement strand
AATAGCCCTGAGTTGTCCAAAGCCTTGGAGAAGCCTGCCCAGGGAAGTGTGTTGCAGCTTAAGCAAAGCCTTGGAAAACAACCCACCCCAGGCTTGAGTACAGCCAAGTCCCTGCGGTGAAGACTTGCTTTATTTTTGGTCCAAGCACAGAGTCCAGGAAGCCACATCACTGACTCCTTTTTCATTTAAGATTCTATATTCATCAGTATGTCTTGAACAGAAAGCCTCCGCTGGAGATTTCCTCTGTTTCTTCTAAGAAAGAAGATGGAAAACAGAAAGTCACTGTTCTTCGGAAAAGAGCACCCGCCTGGTGAGAGAACCAAGCAGGTGCTTGGGAGTATCGTGTGCTCTGGTTGACTTCAAATTGGACTTTTATGCTTCTAAACAAGAATGAGGAAGAAATGGCACTCCCTGAGTTTAAACTGTTTGGTTTTTATATAGATTCCAGGTGATGCAAATACCTTTACAAAGAAGGTGGTTGGGGATTATGATTTGTTTGTTTGTTTGTTTGTTTTTAAATATACTAACAGTCATAAAGAGTTCTTCTACCAGCTTTCATTAGTGTGTATCTGTGTGTGTGTGTGTGTGTGTGAATATCTATACATCTATGTATGTGTGTGTTCAAGCTGAAGCTGAAGAAAATTAAATCAAATCCACGGGGACCAAAATTTGATCTTAAGTCTATCCCACTCGAATTTCAAAACCATCTCAGGAACAACTTTGAGGCCTTGAGCACCAATGAACATAGACCAAATGAGCTGTGGGAGGATATCAAGAATATCATCAATGAAGAATGCAAAACATAATTACAAAGGCTGAAGAGGAAGAAAAGACCAAAATGGATGTCAGATGAGACTCTGAATATCGCATTATAGCGCAGAGAAGCCAAAACTAAGGGAAGAAATCAAGAAATTAAAGACCTGAACAGAAAATTTCAAAGGGCAGTTTGGGACGACAAAGCAAGATACTATAATAAAATGTGCAGAGCTGGAGGCAGAAAAGGGTCGAACTCGCTCAGCATTTCTTAAGCTGAAGAAACTGAAAAAACAAATTCAAGCCACGAGTGGCAATACTTAAGGATGCTTTGGGCAGAATGTTAAATGATCCAAGAAGCATTAAAAGAAGATGGGAACGAGTATACAGTCACTGTACCAGAAGGAATTGGCTGACACAGAAGAATTTCATGAAACAACATATGAGCAAGAGCCTGTGGTGATGAAGGAAGACGTTCAAGTTGCTCTGAAAGAATTGACAAAAAACAAGATGATGGCAAAATGGGCAAAAATCAGGAGTTGATGGCATATCAATTAACATATTTCAACAAACAGATGCTGCCCTGGATGTGCTCACTAAGTTGTGCCAAGAAATCTAGAGGACAGCCAGCTCACCAACTGACAGAAAGAGATCAATATTTGTTCCCATTCCAAAGAAAGGTGACCCAACAGAGTGTGGAAATTATCGAACAATATCATTAATATCACAAACAAGCAACATTCTGCTGAAAATTATCCAAAAACGACTGGACCAACATGTCAACAGAGAACTGCCAGATGTGCAAGCTGGGTTTAGAAGAGGTCATGGTACTAGGGATATTATAGCTAATGTTAGATGGATCTTGGCAGAAAGCAGAGAGTACCAGAGGAATGTCTATCTGTGCTTCATAGACTAGGCAAAGGCTTTTGACTGTGTGGATCACAACAAGCTGTGACTGACTCTGAGAAGAATGGGAATCCCAGAACATTTGATTGTGCTTATGCAAAACCTATACTTGGACCAAGAAGTAGTACAGGGAGACAATGCATGGTTCAAAACTGGGAAGGGTGTCTGCCAGGGATGTATTCTGTCTCAGTACCTTTTCAATCTGTATGCAGAACAGACCATCCGGGAGGCTGTGCTGTGCTAGGAGGAATGTGGCATCAGGATTGGTGGAAGATTCATCAACAGTATTCATTATGCAGATGACACAACCCTGCTTGTTGAAACTAAGGAGGATGTGAAGTGCTTGCTGCAGAAGGTCAAAGACTGCAGCCTTCAATATAGATTGAAGGTCAACATCAAGAAAACAAACATTCTCACCACTGGGTTGACTGATTTGGCAGCATCATGATAGATGGTGAAGAGATTGAGATTGTCAACAGCTTCGGTTTTCCTGGCTCTACAATCAACACTCTTGGTACTAGCAGCCAGGAAATTAAAAGACAAATTTCACTGAGAAAGTCTGTTGTTAGAGACCTCTCCAAAGTTTGGAAGAACAATGATGTCAGTCTGGAGACTAAGGTGCTCCTGATACAGGCCATGGTCTTTGCAATCACTTGCTATGCATCTGAAAGCTGTACAATGACTAGAGATGATAGAAAGAGAATTGATGCTTTTGAGCTATGGTGCTGGAGAGGAGTGTTGAATATACCATGGACTGCTAGGAGAACAAACAAGTTCATTCTGGAGAAAATGAAGGCAGGCTGCTCCTTGGAATCATGGATTCTGCAGCTTCGTCTGACATACTTTGGACATATTGCAAGGCAGGATCAGTCCTTGGAGAGGGACGTCATGCTTGAGATGGTTAAAGGACAGTGCAGGAGAAAAAGGCCTTCAATGAGATGGATTGATTCAGTGACTGGGGTAATGGGGGAAGGTGCGTCGGCGACAATAAGGTTGGCACAGGATAGAGCAAAGCTTAGGGCTGTTGTACATAGGCTTGCTGATGTTGTTGATTGCCATTGAGTCAAGCACGGTAAAACCTGCTGGAGAATCAGTTATGAGTCTATTTTGACTCAATGGTATTCAACAATAACAGCATAGAGAGAGATCAGTTGGCCTAGTGGACAAAAAGTCATGCTCCCAAACCAAAGGTGGGTGCCTCTAAGCCTTTACTTGTTTTTGGTGAAACATTCTTCTAGGTCATATAACCCTGGTCTGTCCACTTGCTGTAGAGAGGTAACTTGTGGTTGCTGTGAAGCAAAAGACTGTGACACTGATGTGTCAAATGCGAGAATGGTTACCCATGGTAGACAGTGTTTGATGGAGCTCCCCAATTAAAACAAGCTTGGAAGCAAGAGTGGCATCCACTTCTGTAATAAGCTTGCCTCTGAAAACCCTATAAACCTGAAGAAAGAACGGAAGTTATACAGGCATCCAGGTCTTTAATTCATAGGGTTGCTATGAGCCACCTCCAACTTGATGACACTTAACAATAATGTGTGTGTGTGTGTACATATGTATATGTGTATATATGTATATATATATATACACACACACATACAGAAACACACATACACACATGTTATACAATATACGTGCACTCATATATGGCTTAAGTCAGAAAAAGTTTCACAAAGAAAAGACTGTTCCATTAAAAAGGGGGAGGTAAAGGTAAAAACCACTTTGGCACATTTCAGTTAATGTTTTTCTTTTATTAGTTTTTGTGTGTGTACCGTCAAATTGTATCTGACTGGTACAGGAGGAGATTGCCCCTCCTTCTCCAAAAGAGCATCGGGTGGATTCGAACCACATACCTCTGGGATTGCAGTGCAGCTTCTTGCCACTAGGCCCCAGAGCTTCCACTGTAGCACATTTCAAATGCAGAGCTTTACACACTCAACCACAATATAATATTTGCAAATATTTATATTCTAAGTCACAAGCTAACCATTCCCAGACTCTCGAGATTTTTGGTGATTACACAATGAGCTTGCCCTAACCCTGCTTGGCTTTTTGGAAGCAAAAAAAAGAAAAGAAAAAACCCAACTGACCAGGGCAATGGGGCTGAGGAGCCCTGATTTATGTCAGCTCCTTGGAAAGGCCTCGCAATTGAGGCTTCGCATTTCGCCGGAGAATGCAATCCGCACGCCGCCCTGGAGCTTGTCTTCCTGACTGTAAAGGACACGTTTTTCTCATCTAGAGGAGTAAGCTTGAGAAATGTGAGCACAACCTACCCCGGCGTCTGAAGGAGGCCAGAGGGGGAGGGCAGGGTCGAGCTGGGACAGGGAGTCGCTTAGCACAGGCAGACCTGCCAGAGCTGGCACCAGCTCACCTACAGAGATGCAGAGAGGGTCTCTTCCCAAGCAAGGATCACAAGCAGAGAAGAAGCTGCTAAACCCCTGAACCAATCCACATCCAAAAAGATCACTGTGGCCTCTGAAGTCCACCCCAGGGACCTGGCAGGTGGTAACTGAGGGAGTGGGGAGGAGACACTCAGTCCCTCTGTCCCTCACCGTAACTCCAGGCACGAAGAGAAAAAGTCAGTGCTGAACTAGCCAGTGCTCTCTCAGCATCATCAGAGGGCAGGCCATCTCCCAATTTCCATGTTTACCCATCCGCCTTAATTACAACAGAAAGGAGACGAAGGCAAGTTGGCATTCATTTGCGAAGCTGCCAAGATAGTCCACGGTTTCAACTGGGGCATTCAATGTATTGGCAGCCACAGATACTTGGAACATCAATTTTTTCACTTCCTTTCTAACTGTAGTGTTGGCAAAGACTATTGAGAACGCCATAGAAAACCAGAAGAACAGACAGTCATTGTCTCAAAAGTGTGGCCGAAGGGCTCCTCAGAGGTGTGGGTGGGGAAGCTCCATCTCACCTCCTCTGGGCGTACTATCAGCAGGGGCCGTCCTTGGAGAAGGCTGTCAGGGTGGGGAGAGAGGGTCGGTGAAAGCGAGGAAGGCCCACAATGAGAGGAAGGCCCATAATGAACAAGGATTAGGCACAGAGAGGGAGTGAGGGGTGATGCAGGATTGAGCAGAGTGCTGGTCTGTTATACACACGGCTGTTACGAGTGAAGCTGACTTCATCGTGACTAACAGGCAAAGGACACTTTAGCTCTTAATTTCTGGGAAAAGATAAAAGTAATTCTGGTGAGGGAGCTCTGGTGGCCTAGTGGCAAGAAGCTACACTGCAATCCTAGAGGTAGGCAGTTTGAATCCACTAGATGTTCTGCTGGAGAAAGAGGGGCAATCTCCTGGACCAGTCAGATCGAAATTGATGGTACACACACAAAAAAAATAATAAAATTTGAAAAAAAATTCTGGTGGAAATTTTTAGTTCCTCTATAATTTTCCTGGGAGCCTTAGGAAAGCACTTTGGAGTACAGCGCTTTCTGTCCGTGATGAGGAAATAAATATACATCTCTAATTCTTCCCCGGCCCATGGGGGATAGGGGCAATAACCACCAAATCCCACTGCTGTGGAGTCAATTCTGAATCAGGGCCACTCTCCACTGGGCTTTGTACGCTGTAAATCTTTACAGAAGACCGCCCATCTTTCTCCCAACGAGCCGCTAGTATTTGAATAGTAGCTGAATTTGAAATTCAGACCTACTGGTTAGCACCCCGATAAACAAGGCACATAGCACCACCACAGCTTCTGGGACACCAGAAGCCCCTGAGGACTGTGGCTTCCTTAGCAGAACAATTCAAGTCGAATGTCCTTCCTTCTCACCTACTCCACTTTTCTTCAGGCAAAACCACCATTCCTTTTCCACTCCTCTCACCAAAGCCCACTGGGTAAACCTCACTCTGTCAACAAACAAACAAAAGTAGTGACGTTTCAGTGGCACCATCCAGGTCAGCATAACCTAGACCAGCTACCAAGATGACGGAGATGGCCGTGTGCCCACTGGCTAGAACTTTCCCAGCATTTCCGTTACAAGGAACACAGCTATTTCCTGGTGCTGGCAAATTTTGGAGGGCCAAAAAAAGAGAAGACAGAAAGGGAAAAGCTGTGACAAAATCTGGCAAAGACTCTTTAAGGTTATACAGTCTCTTCCTCTCGGGCAGCAGCAAACTGTCACATCAAAAGAACGTTAGGCATCTGGAGTGAAGTTTTTTGGGGGGAACCCACCACAAATTGCTCCTCAGAAGAATGATGGCATTCTCCTATAGAGATCCACAGCCTTGAACACCCGGTATGGGTCACCATGAGTTGCAACCAACTATTTTCTGTTTTGTTTTGGTTTTTTTAAAATTTTATTTTATTATTTTGCGTGTGTGTACCATCAAATCACATCTGACTGGTACAGGAGATTGCCCCTCCTCCAGCAGAGCATCTGGTGGATTCAAACTGTGTACCTCTGGGATTGCAGTGCAGCTTCTTGCCACTAAGCCACCAGAGGCAACTGACTTTATGAGAGTGGGCTTGGTTTTGTTATATGTTGTTGCCGTTGTTAGGGGCCGTCGAGTCAAGCACGATTCAGCAACCCTATGAACAGAAGATCTGAATCTGTTCTATTCTGTGCCATCCGTGCATTTTCTTTTTCTTTTTAAACAATTTATACCAGTTTACATCCTCACATTTTTCTAACACACAAGAGCCCATTGCAGGAGTCACTGTGTTAATCCACTTGGTTGAGGGTCTTTCTCTCCTAGTGCAATCAATAAATAACAAAGACATTGAAGCCCTGGTGTTTGTGATTTCATACACATAAAAGGTAAACAACACGAAGTTCACTTAAAGTCCATGTGAAGGCAAATTAAAGTTCATGAAGAGAAAACAAAATAGTTCAATAAGGGGCGGCAGAGTCTCACAAGAAATCCTGGGCAGCGCTCAAAATGCAGTGAAGTCGAGCATCTGCACTGACAGGTCGTCACTACTTCTGTTTCTGCCCCTCGGCTATCTATGCCCACACAGAAGCAAGAGCACGCTTGACAAATAGAAGTGAAAGAGTTTCTGTCAATCCCTTAATGCTACATTTTTTTTTTGAGACTCCATCAGATGCAATTGTGTATTTCTATTTACTGTTTGTTTTTCTTCCCCTCAGGATCGTAAACTGTCTAGGTGCAAGGAGTGCGTTGTGTTTCCTGTTGCACTGTAACACTATCAGGCACATGGCAGAGAGTAAATCATTACTGAATTAATGAAAAGAAAAACAAAGTCAAAGTGAAAGGAAGTTACCCAGATCCTCCTTCCGTTTCAACCACACATAAATGCTGGATAAAATGTAATTATTCATCTATAAATACAGGTCAGAGATGGTCAGGAAGTTCTGAGCTAAAGCAGTAGGTATGTAATCACTCAGACGTCACTTGAATCTGTATACAGTTACTAGGGAGCCTGGGCTGGAAATTTAATGCCCAGGTGAGGACAAGTGATAGGGCCCTGGGCTCATGCAAGATAGGAAACTGGAAGCAACACGACTCCATAAAGCCAGAGCTCTTAATCCCCTCCCTCCCCCTTACAAAAACAAGACTCGAGCCCCGGTAGCCCAGGGAGAAGACAAGGAAACGCGCCTTTCACTCCGATCTCAGAGTGAAAAACACGCATCTTGTGAAAAACATGTGCCATGTACAAGGGAGCACTTCATACTTACTTTGTTTGCTGTTGTTGTGTACTGTCTGTCGAGTTGGAACCAACTCATAGTGATGCTCTAGTGGGTTTTCAGAGGCAGTAAACACCAAGGGAGGAGATTGACCGTCTTTATCCCACAGAGCAGTGGGTAAGTTTGAACCCTGAGCCTTTAAGCTGACAGCACAACTCCTTACTACTAAGCCATCAGAACTCCTATATTGCTTCCTACTACTTACGTCTGTCTAATGGAAACCTATCCAGAGGTGACCCTGCAGCTAGCTGTAAACTGCATGGGAAGAAATTGCCTATTTTTCTCCTGTAGATCAACTCTACTCACTAGGCCACCAAAGTTCCTCATGTTGCTTAGATGGTATGAAAATCCTGAGCTGATAAATCACCATAAAAACGTACCTAAGACTACAGAAACATCTACAGAAGCAAACTTAAATCGCTCAGTAGAAATATTTTCATAACCAAAGAACTCACAGGACTGTAATAATGAACAGTTTGTGCTGAACAAGTCAGAAGACGACGAAACCAGCCCGAGGGAGAGGCCATGGAAACAACAAGCAGAAAAATTAGCATCCCGGGAACTTACACATCTAGAACAATCTCATGGGACATACAATCTGTGTTTAAAATTATCTTAAAAATAAAAGAAGTCATAGAAATCATCATGAACAAACAAGCTTCCATGATAAAAGAAAAGGCGGAGTTTTTAAAAAAGACCTCAAGGAAATTCCCCCAAATGAAAAGTGTAGTGTTAAATTACATGTTAGATACAACTGACAAGAATGTTAGAATCATGGAAGATGGATCTGAAGTTACTCAGAATGTGTGTGTGGGGGGAGGGGGGGGAGAAAGATTTAAAAATATGGAGAGATGTTTGGGAAAATAAAAACATATTTTAGCTGGAGTATCAGGAGGAAAAACTAGAAAATTATGGGACAGCAATATTAAAATGATAATGACTGAAAACAGGAGCTTTGGTGGCATAAGGGGGCTCTGGTAGGGAGCCAGAAACTCTGAAGGCTCGGCTATGAGTTGGTTTCAACTTAATGGTACACAACAATGCTGACTGCTGCCATAGGCTACAAATCTCTGGTGGTTCAAATTCACTCTTCTTGGAAGCCCAATTAAAGCTCTTCTGTGAGTTGGTTCCAATTCCTAATCAACGGGTAATGAATTTGAGAAAGAAATATAGGTGCTTTTGAGTAGAAAAATTAAAAATGTCAAGCAGGTTTACAAAGTAACATATATATGTGTATTTTGGATATATGTTGTTGTTGTGTACAAAAGAGTTGAAACTGACCCATAGTTGACCCTTTGGTGGGTTTCAGAGGCTGTCAATTGCACAGAAGATTGCTCTTCCTTCTCTCATGGAGCAGGTGGTGACCTCAACTGCATGCCTTCGGGATTGCAATGCAGCTTCTAGCCACTAGGCCACCAGAGCTCCCCAGATAGATAGATAGATAGATAGATAGATAGATAGATAGATAGATAGATAGATAGATATGCATTGTGATATACTGAAGAGCAGCAAAGCCAAATAAAAAGTCATAAAAGTAACTAGAGAATTAAGATTATTCACCTAATAAGGAGAATCCAATATAAATTTTAAAAGTAGTGAATAAAAATGATGGTCACACTAAAATAAGCACAGACTCATAAAAACATGAGAATATCCAATCACAGTCCCTCCCTGTAAGAAATATTAAGTAATAGTTAATACTAATAGTACTAATAGTTAATACAAATAGTATATTCTCTATCGATTAATGTCCCTACTGTTTAAAAGAAAGTTAAAAAGAGGACTGTTGTTGCTGTTGTTGTTAGGTGTCATCAAGTTGAGTACGACTCACAGCAACCGTATAAACAGCCACCCTGAAACCGGGCCTATCCTATGCCATCCTCACCATCCCTGAGACAGCAGAGCCCACAGTTGAATTTACAATGTCAACCCATCTCATTGAGGGGTCTTCTTGTTGTTATGTAGTGGGAAGTTGGATCACTTTAGAGTTTTCCTAAATCTCAAAGCTGTAATTACTAGATTAACCACTAAAAGAATAATGGCATATAGTATAACTTTCAGAGTGGTAGAGAAGAAAAGATGGAGTGACACAACTTCAACTCAACCTAAAAGATAAAGAAGGGACAAAGAAACATACATTTGGGGTAATTTGAAAGTGCAAAAGTTATTGTTGTTGTTTTTATTGTTTATTTGCCATGAAGTTGACCACACTCATAGTGACCCTATGGACAACAGCCTTGAATCCTGCTCTATCCTGAGCCAGTCTCACCGTCTCTGACAAACCTACCCTCATTACTCCAGTTACTGTGTCAACCCATCACAGCTGGGTCTTCCTCTTCTGTGTTATTCCTCCACCCTTCCAAGCATGATGGCCTTCTCCAAGGACTGATCCCACCTGACCACATGCCCAAAGTATGTGAGACAGAGCTTCAAAATCCTTGCCTCCAAGGAACAGCTTAGCTTCACCCTCTCCAGGAAAGATCTGTTAGTGCTCTTAGGAGTCTATGGTATGTTCAATACTCCTGTCTAACACCACAATTCAAAGGCATCAATTCTTCTTCAGTCTTCTTTGGTCATTGTTCAGCTCTCTGATGCATAACAGATAATCATGAAGACCATGGATCAGGTACACCTTAGTCTCTAGATTGACATTGTTGCTCTTCAGCACTCTGTAGAGGTCCCTGACAGCAGATTTTCCAAATGCAACTCATCTTTTGATTTCCTGACTGATGGTACCAAGAGTGTTGATTGCAGAACCAAGCAAGCTGAAATTTTTAACAATCTCAGTCTCTTCTCTGTTGATCGGGATGTTTCTTTTTTTTTTTCTATAATTATCTTTTATTTTTTTTTCTATAATTATCTTTCTTTTTCTTTTTTTTTTTTTAAACCCTGAAAAAAAAAAAAGCAACAAGAAAATACTCTAGATTGGACATTGGACGGAAACAGGAGTGAGTTACCCAATAAGCAAGATAAGCCCAGGCTTATTTGAGTTAATTACTAAACTGCGTGAACAATTCCACACAAGTTGATCATCTGATAGGTGGTAAGCACAAGGAAGCCAGTGCTTTTCTCGCTCACTGAGCCTCTGTCCCTGGCAGCGCTGTAAGTGTGAAGTCTTTGATTCTGCCCGCAGGAAGGTGCTGTGGGGTTGGAAGAGAGGTAACTATGCCAGCTCGATGGAGTAGCAGAATCTTTGATGTGGTGAGAAATGTGACATCGTTCCCTACAGATCAGTGAATCAGCACAAGTATACCCACGCTTACCTTGCCTACTGGGTAATCTGATGCTAGCTGGGAGGAAAGAGAGAAAATGAAACAAACAAAAAGCAAGGTATTTGAAATGCAAAACCAAAAGAAGGAAATGAACAGCCCTGGCAACACAGATGGAAGCCACGGCTTCTACCAAAACACCACTGTGATTCCCACCCTGTAATTTCCACCCTGTTCAACCTTATCATTTGGCTGAAGAGACCTAGTATTAAGGGCTGGGAAAAAGAATGAATAATCCAAACATAAGACATATGGCGCAGTGTCTCAAAACTGAAAACTTAAAAAAAAAAAAAAAGTTGGGGTGTTTGTTCCATTAATTGTGCATGCAAGTCAAGTCTTCCCTGGGTTTACCATTGGGCTTATCCAGCTGTTAAGAAAAAGTCATGTGAAAGTCTCCCCTAGCTGGGCCTCCATGTGCCTGAAATAGTTGAGAAGATGAAGAGACCAGCATTGTTCACTTTCAATTGCTCTTTGAGTCTCTTATTTGAGCCAATGCCTGGAATGCTGGCTCTTTCCACCGCCCAGGAGGTCAAGTTCAATGTTTAGACTTGGCTGCAACACATTTCTACCTGTAGCTTCATGCCTTTGCCCAGGCCAGCAGCTCTGTCAGGATGCTTTTTCCTCTCCCTTGCTCTGCACTCAAATCAACTCCCGCGTTACGTTTTCTCTCAAGTTGGTATTAGTTTTCGAACAAAACCTCTAGATGAGAAATTCCGGCTATTTTAAAAATCTGATTCTACTCTGCAAAAAAACCATGCTTCATGAGACAAAGAAAACTTGTTTATCATGATTCTAGGGGGCACAAGCAATAAAGAGGTTGGCCCAATGAAGCGGCTCCTGACAAGAGAGGTAGTAGCCAGAATATGTTCTGATGTGTGGACAGGCTTCCTGGTGACCTGCCTTGTCCATTGGAAAGATCACACAGTGTCACTGGCTTCAATTCCATACTACTGTCAAGGTGATTCTCACTTACAGTGACCCTCCTTTGAACTTCTGAGCTTGGAAATCTTTACAAGAGGAGACTTCCCTGAAGGAGCACCTGAAGGATTTGAACCACCAAACTTATGGTTAGCAACCTGACATGTTATGCACTATGCTACCATGGCTCCTTTATGCTCTCTGTAGGATTGACATAAATGTGTTATAACAGAACTGCCCATAGGATTTCCCAGGTTGAAATATTTTCCAAAAGAATTAGGGCTTTTCTCTTAGGGAACCTCTGGTGGGCTGGACATTCCAACCTTTAGCTAAGCAAATGCATAACCATTGTGCCACCAGGGCTCCTTGCATAACTATTATAGAGATTAAAAGACATTATTGCCTCAGAATTTCAAATAAGTATTTTGTTGTTATTGTTGTTATGTGCCATCAAGTTGTCATAGTGACCCTATGAACAATGGCGCAGAACCTTGCTCTACCCTGAGCCAACCTCACCATCTCCGACACACTTGATCCCACTGCTACAGCTATAGTATTGGTCCATCTTTTCAAGGTTTTTCCTCTCTGGCACTGTCCCTCCACCCTTCCAAGCATGATGTCCTTCTCCAAGCACTGGCCTCTTTTGATAACATGCCCAAAGTATGTGAGATGGAGTTTCACCATCCTTGCCTCCAAGGAGTACCCTGGGGTCACTTTCTCCAGGACAGATCTATTCGTTCTCTTGGCAGACCATGGGACAATCAATACACATCTCCAGCAACATATCTTAAAAACGAAGATTCTTCTTCCAACATCCTTAGTCATTTTCCAGCTTTCAGATACACAGCAAGCAATTGAAAAGATCATGGCTTGAATCAGATACATTTTGGTCTTTAGAAAGACATCATTGCTCTTTAGCACTCTAGACAGCAGATTTTCCCAGTGCAACTCATCTTTTGATTTCCTGACTACTAGTCCCAAGGATGTTGATTACAGATCCAAGTAAGATGAAACTATTAACAGTTTCAATTCTTTCTCCATCTATTAAGATGCTGCCTATTGGCCCAGTGGTGAAGATATTTTTCTTGATGTTGAGATGCAATTCATATTGAAGGCTATGGAACTTGATCTTCTGCAGCAAATACTTGAAGTTCTCCTCACTTTTGGTGAGCACTACATAATGATAAGGTTATATCATTGTATAACACAGGCTATTCATGAGTCTTCCTCCAAATCTGATGCCACATTCTTCTTCATAAAGTCCAGCTTCTCGAATGATCTGTTCCACATATATATTGAAAAGATATGGAGAAAGGATACATCTCGATGCACTCCCTTCTTAATTTTGAACCAGACCGTGTTCCCTGCTCAGTTTGGCAATAGCTTTTTGGTCTAAGTATAGGTTTTGCATGAGCACAATCAAATGCTTGCAACATTCTTCTCAATGTTAAGTCATAAGCTGTGATACACACAGTCAAATGCCTTTGCATGGATGATGAAACAGAAGTAGACATCATTCTGGCACTCTGCTTTCAGCATAGATCCATCTGATATTGGCAATGATATTACTAGTGCCACAGCCTCTTCGAAATCCAGCCTCTATTTCTGGCAGTTCCTAACAATACACAAAACTATCTAGGACTATCTTCTTTTTTAAAAAAA
>NW_006399764.1:5004874-5019448 GCF_000299155.1 Elephantulus edwardii | reverse complement strand
AGGCCACCAGCTGCCCAGCAGGAGAAGATGGGCAATCTCCTCCCATGCAATTAACTGCCTCTGAAAACTCACTTCTGGAAGGTCTGCTATGGATCAGTTCCGACTCTATGGTACATAACAACAACGCCAAGATATACATATGTATTTATTTATATATGAACAAATGTTTAAGTTGTTGTATGCTGTCAGGTTGACTGCAACTCATAGTGACCCTATGTACAACAGCCTTAAACCCTGCTCTATCCTGTGCCAATCTTATTGTCTGTGACACACCCATCCCATGATCCCAATCACTGAATCACCCCACCTCCTCCAGGGTCTTCCTCTCTTGTGCTGTCCCTCCACCCTGGCAAGCATGACATCCCTCTCCAAGGACTGGTCCCTCCTTGCAACAAGTCCAAAGCATGTCAGACAAAGCTTCAGAACAGGACTAAAATACAAACTATTTACCTCTTTAGTTGCTAAACTTGATATTTAAAAATATTTCACTCAATTAAAAAACAACTGGGGTGTTACATTTTCTAGCTTTTTAAGAGTTCATAACTACATGACACCCAAGAAATCAAAGCCAAGCAACTGGAAACAAGTTGTTCAGAGTCAAAGCAATTCCAAACCCAAGTGAGAAGAATGGCTTTTGTTTTTCTGCAGTAAAGAATTACATCTGATGTGGGAAGCGGGTGCACACTGACATGTTTGGTATGTGTGTGGGAGCAAGAGGCTCGGAAGAGTCGGTCCTGCGCACTGTTAGAAGGCACAGGCACGTGAAGCTATGCAGTGAGGGCAGGGCTCACGGCTGTGAAGGCATTCGTGGCACAGAGGCAAAATTCACACCTTCCATGGGGGAGACCTGGGTTCAAGTCCCAGGCAACACACCTCACACACAGTCATGACCTTCCATCAATGGCAGACTGACATGACTGCAAAGACAGTTTTACTGCAGCCTCTAGACTAAAACAGTGTAGTGAAGAAGATCTGGTCATGGAACATACCAGCTGATCTAAATGTCATGGATCATACTGGTCTGACTTATGACCAATCAAAGGGATCGTACAGAGCTGGACAGTAATTCCTTAGGCTCTGCATGGGACTACCTTGTGTTGAGAACAGGCTGGACGACAGCTAAGAAACAATTCATGATTCAAGGGACTCTTCTCTGCTCACCACCTCACATGAGATCATCAGAAGAGCTATGTCCTTAGTTCCACTGGATTTCTGGTTGGAAGAAGGATAAATAAGGCTTTGAGTCCAGACTGGATTCCGAGTAGAATTATGAGGCTGCAACAACAGGGGCAGAGAAGCATAAGCAAGCCAGCCCAAGGAGTAAGTGATATTTTCAGGTCCCCAGAGCCTGGGATTGGGGCTCAGATGGCATATCATTGAGTCTAATATGTTATGTTCTAAAAAGACCAAGACCTGTGAAGATCAGCAGAGGATGGGTTGAGTAGAAGTGATCAGGAGTCCTACACAGGGTTTGCATTCAGAAATCGGTGTTAATTAGGAGCAAGTGGGAAGGGATAATGGAGTGTTGCCCAATAGGATTTCCACGGAAGCCTCTTTCCTGACAGCAGGAGGTGGAGATTTGTTTCCAGATTTAAAACAAACAAGAAAATTACGTGGAACAGAAGTCACAGTAGTGCCCGTTTCTCCCTATTCTAAACTGATGGAAGCGAAAAGGAGTTTACTGAAGTTCATGATTTTAAGGCACTTAGTTTTCTCTTTAAATAAGAAGCTGAAAGAACTTGAACTTGAAAGCATTTGCTCCAGGCTGTACCCCGGAGCCACTCTAACCCATCCACATAGGAAGACCTCCTTAATGGCTCCATGTGCCAAACATGGTTCCTGCTGGAGGCCAGCCCAATGCTAGAGCCTGCAGCTCCTTTTTTTTGTTTTGTTTTTTATTGGGAAAAACATATTGGGGGTATAAGGAGGTGCGGGTTGGGGCAGAAAGGTGAGGATGGGCCAGGATGCAGTTGCAGAGCTACACAGTTTGGTCGGTGGGGGGAGCAGGTGAAGGAAATGATGAGGGTCCAGAGGGGACCAGATACTACAGAGGAATGACAAGCATTTTCCAATGGTAATTAAACCAACTGTCTTATTGATTTGGGAATTGGATGCCGACTCTCTGGCTTCTTCACCTGCAGCTCCTTTTATACTCCATGCCTGCACTAATGACAAATCATTCCCTGGCCCTGATACATACCACACACACACACACACACCCCACCCCACACTCTGCGTCTCTCCTTCAGAACCTCATGGACTGCAGTCAGGCATATCCTGGTATTGGGACACTGAAGTGTTAACACCTACACAGCACAAGTGAAGGACTAACCTCAGCAGGGACCTGGGCACACAGCGAGGGTGAACATCGCATCTCAGAAAATGTAACCTTAATCTTGACAACACACAAAACACCTTGGAAAACTGGCCTTACCACTATTTCTAAACAGAGCACTTCTCCAAGCTCCAGACAAGCATTTTCCATCACTAGGTGGGCAGTTTTAATTTGTGTCTCATAGCTTCCAGGTCACATGTTGATAGAATGTAGTAACAATGATGATCATAGCAACTATTTTCTATGTCGCTTACTCCTTCCTACCAACGGGTTTCAGTACCAAAAAAACCCACACAAAAAACCAATAACAAATACCAAAAACCAATCCTATGAGGACTGCTTTTAGACTCATTCTACAGAGCAGGGAACTGAGAAAAGGCAACATAAAATCACACAGCCAAGGAGTCACAGAGCTAGGATTCAAACCCAGGAAGTTGAGTTCCGCAGTCCACTGTCTTAGCTTCTACATTCTCCAAAGCAATGCAAGGACATCTCCACCACAAGTCAGTCCTCCTCCTCCTCCTCCTGTTATTAACAATTTCTAATCATGAATACCTACTACATTTGAGTTCCTTTGCATTCTTGATGTTTAAGCTTCTTTTATATTTATTTTCTCTGAGCTTCACAATAATCCTGTAAGGTAGAGAATGGCAGGTTCATCTTCCAGAAGAGGAAATGGACTGACTGAGGTTAAGTGACTGGTCTGCAGAACCAGAACTGAAACTCACCTCAGTTGGTTTCAAAACTTGTTTCCCACCTGGGTCTCAAGGATTGGCCAACATCACTCTTGCTATTAAAGTTCCATCTTTAGTCACATAACTCAAGAAATCTGCATTATCCTGTCCCTAGGAGTCAACTCATTTCCAAGTCTTATTGATTCTCTTGGAAAATGGTCCAGTCTTGACTCCTTTCCACTCTCATGGTTTCAGCCTTACCTGAAGCTTCCACATCAACTCTCCTGTGGAGGAGATCTGACCAAACAGATTCTACATAATCTTTCATCTGCATATTATACTTTAAATTATAGCTCTAAAAAAATAATAAATTATAGCTCTGTAAAATTTTAAAAGCAGAATTACAGTAATACTAGACACATTTTTCCTTTGTGCTCTTTTGTTTTTTCTGAATTGGACACATTTAGCACATGCTGTTTTTAATAATAGAAAAGATTATATAAAAAAGCATTCTCTGTGATACACTTCTCCACTGAGTATAAAACTCATTGTTGTTATGTGCCGTCGAGTCGCTTGTGACTCATAGCGACCCTATGTACAACAGCCCTAAACTCTGCTCTGTCTTGTGCCAATCGCACTGTCTCTGACACTCCCATCCCAATTGCTCCAGTCACCGAATCAATCCACCTCATAGAGGGCCTTCCCGTCCTGTGCCTGCCCTCCATCCTCCCAAGCATGATGTCCCTCTCCAAGGACCAGTCCCTCCTTACAACATGACCAAAGTATGTCTGAAGAAGCCTCAGAATCCTTGCCTAAAAAAATATGTAAAGAATACCTATAATTCAACAACAATAAGAAAAACAAACCAGTGGGCAGGGAGGAAATTGTGCAACAATGAATGACTGGAAATCCAAAGTCTCTAAACTTTTATTAAAATAAAAAAAATTATTTTAAAAATGGAAAAAAAAATAGAAACGTAAAATAAAAAGAAAAACCAATTTGAAAATGGGCAAATTATTTGAACAGACATTTGCCAAAGACGATTGCTGTTATTACTGCTATTGTTAGGTGTCAATGAGTCGAGCACAACTCAGAATATCTAAGAGCTATGAACAACAGATCTTAACCCTGTACTATCCTGTGCCATCCTCATCATCTCTAACATAGCTGTTGAGTCCACTGTCAATCTGTCTCATTGAAGATCTTCTTCTTTTTCATTGGCCATCCACCTTTCCAAGCCAGATGTCTCTTTCCAACACGGTGAAAATATGTGAGGCAAAGCTTCACTATCTTTGCCTCCATGGAGCATTCTAGTTTCATTTTTTTCCAAGACATATCTGTTTGTTCTCTTGGCAATCCTTGGGATATTCCGTAATCTTCTATGACACCGTAACTCACAGGCATCAATTCTTCTAATATCATCCTTATTCACTGTCCAACTCTCAGCAGCAGAGCAAGTGACTGAAAAGACCACAGCCTGAATAAGTTGCAGCTTAATCTTCAAACTGACATCACTACTCCTCATTTGAAGAAGAGCCTGACAGCTGACTGCTGATACCAAAGGCGTTGACTATGGATCCAAGTAAAATGAAACTGTTGACAGTTTCAACCTTTTCTCCTTCTATCATGATGCTGCCTATTGACCGGGGCGTGAGGATTTTTATTTTCTTATGTTGAGATGTAATCCATGTTGAAGCTATAGTCCCTGATTTCTGCAGCAAGTGCGTGAGGTCCTTCTTGCTTTCAGCAAGCAAGGCTGTGTCATCTGTATAACACAGGTTGTTGATAAGTCTTCCTATGATCCTGATGCCACATTCTTCTTAACAGAATCCAGCTTCTCAAATGATTTGCTTCAGGAAAATGAAGAAGATATGGAAATACCAATAAAACACACAAAGGTGCTAAAAACATTAGTTATCATTATTGTTATTATGTACCATCAAGTTGGAATAGACCCATAGCTGATTCTCCAGTGGGTTTTCAGAGGCAGTAAATAGCACAGGAGACAGCCCATCTTTCTCCCACAAAAGTATGACAGATGGAGCTTCAAAATCCTTACCTCCAAGCAGTAATTTGGTTTCACCCTCTCTAGGGCAGACCTGTTTCTTCTCTTGGTAGTTCATGGGCTATTTAATAATCTTCTCCAACACTACAACTCAAGGCATCAATTCTTCTTCTTCCTCTTCTACCATCCTTAGTAACTGTCCAGCTCTCAGATGTATAGCAAGCAGTCTCTAGAGTGGTATCACTGCTCTTCAGCACTCTAGAAAGGTCCCTGATAGCATACTTTCCCAAGACAACTCATCTTATAATAGGAAGTGACTTCCCATATTTCTTCTGAGGAACCACTGGTGGATTTGAACTGCCTGAGATCGTGAAGACTTTGGGTTAACATTTTAACTCAACATGGACTATGCCAGTATCAATAAATACTATTACGATTAGTCTCTATAGTTCATGAAAAACAAAACACAAAACCTTGAGTTGGTGGCCTAGTAGTAAGAAGCGGTGCTGCAGTCCCAAAGGCAGACAATTCAAATCCACTAGCTGCTCCACAGGAAAAAGATGGGCAGTCACCTTCTCTGTGATTTACTGCCTCTGAAAACCCACTGGAGAGTCAGTTACGGGTCAGTTCTGACTTGATGTTACATAACAACAAAATTTAACTTGATAATCCTTTAAAAAGCCACATAACCTCAGCCCGGCTTGTGGACACATGCTCACATGCACGTTCGTGTATAGCATCTAATAATTTATACCTATTGCATGTGTGAAAATCTGTAGCCCAAACTACATTTTTATAAACACTGGTACTTTATTTAATAATAAAGACTAAGATTTTATAAAAAGAATCTGAAACAGGAAATCGAAATAGCAGTCAATTACAGAAAAGAAATTTACTGCTTGTGGCTCTGGTTCAAATGCTCTCTGCCACTAAGCATCAGAGAAGAAACATATTGAAGTCCTTTCCGGTGCCCTGGGTGATCACTAATGAGCAGACATCCAGTTGGATTAAGCAGGAAAGATGCCAGCCCAGTGGCATCCAGGTACCAGGGTTTTCTTTTTCATTCTATCTTTTACCTGGTATCTGAGGCGCTTGCTTTTTCCCTACAATCATATTTCCCAGATTCATGTTCACTCTGCTTCTCCTGAGGTGAGGAGCAGAAAGCCATCCAGGCCTCTGTCAGTCTAAGTGGGAGATGAAATAGGACTTGGCACTATATACAGTGGAACTGGAGCCAGAGCAGCTTAGGAGGCCTCAGTGGTGGGAGACAATAATCCATGAGGTTTCTACTCATTTTATGGTAGGCTGTCTTTCCAGAAATGTCTGCGTAGGAAACAGCCTAGGATGGCAGAGATAGTATACTCTCCCATTTACTTCTTGATGGGAACACCACAGACAGAAAACATCCCTTCCGCAGACAGGATCTGTTCCTACTCCAAGGTAATAAAGTGACCCTCTCTGGAGAGGAGGACAGGCAGGTTAGGTTACCTTCTAAGACGGAGGCCATGTGGTGTCCACCTGAGCCCACATCCACTTCATCTTCACGGCACTTGGAGGGCAAGGGGAGCAGATGCAAGCCGGAAGCCCAAGCTGACTGCTGCACTGTGGACACTAAGTGGTCTAAATGCATTTGTGCTCACCCTGCCTTACCAGCCAACCCAGCAGCTTCCTGCTCTCAGCTCTGCCACTCAGGGTTCGCACGAATGTTTGCCACTTAGGAGTGGACATTCCCATTTATTCCCTCCAAGCCTCGCAACAAGGCAAGGTTCTTCCCTCCTCACTGCTTGGTCTGCCACTGACGTCACTCATCTACTTTCATGGACTTTCTGTGTATGTCCTCATCCGGAGGCACTTTGAGTTGTCTCTGCTTTACTGACTGTTCTATCATGATTACCGCTCTGCTTTCTTGCCCTCTTTTCTCATGGCCCCTAATAGTGAATCCTTATTCTCTCTGTTGTTGTTGTTGTTGCTGTTGTTGTGTGCCATTGAGTTGAAACCAAACCACAGCTGACCCTCCAGTAGGATTTCAGAGACAGAAGATCACGCGAGGGGAGAGAGGCCATCTTTCTCCTGTGGAGCAGCTGGTGCATTCAAACCACATACCTTTGGGGTTGGCAGAGCAAGTCCTTATCACTAAGTTACTCTACTGTTTGATAATTATTTCTTCTAGAATGAAAAGAATTCAGAAAGAAATCACCTAATTGTGCTAGCATGTCAATGATCAGATTGCTTCTCAAGTCAGCCCAATCTATGGAACTGCCAATATGCAGCCTGCCTCCCCTTGACTCTGCTGACCATTCATTCCTCTCCCTCTCTCTCTCCCCCCCCCCCCCCTTTGCCTGTCTTACTGTCCTCAGCTCTGTACTGCTCCTTTGGGCTGAGAAATAAAACAATTGTTCCCCAGGTTCCCTTATAAAACTCTCCCACTACCAGTGTGTCAGACACAACTGGTATCTGAGCCTCCCTTGGGTTTCTAAGGCTGAAAACAGCACAGCAAGAGACTGTCTTTTTCCTATGGAGCGCCCAGGATATTCAAACCGTCAGACAGGTCTGCCTTTGGGTTAACAGTGCAACTCCCCACAGACCACACCACCAGAGCTGCCTTACTAGAGGGTTGTCTCAAAGGAGACAGAGGAAGAGATCAGGAAGCAAAATAGAGATTTCTCTCCCTGCTCTTTAACTCGGTAGCATCTCCTGTTGTGAAAGAGAAGTGGTTCCTAACTCTAACCGTACCATCTAACTGAGTTCAACATTCCACCTAGCAGATGCCCCCGAAAGCAAATAATTACACAGCGATCCAGGTTTGGTGTTACATCTGCAGAGCGTTCATGATATATCCATTGGGTGGCACAAACTAAATCACCCAGCACATTCCTTATCTTGCAAACACCAAGCCATTTCTCAATCACTACACAGAAGAGCAAACACTGCTCACATACTGTATGCACGTCAGAGCTCCCTGTCCCCGCTTATCTCGTGCCAAGACAGAGGGGGCTGGCCTGGGACTCTGTGTCCTCTGTGACAGGGGCTCAGGACTGTCTCTCCTTAGTCTGGAACGATCTGTAACTTGCACAGACTACAATGATGAGATGTGACAATTCAGGACCAATGTCTGGTGGGGTTTTTCAATAACCACGGACCCCACGCTGGCTTCTAAACATTTGCCTGCTGCCACCAGGTTTTCCTCCCAGCCACGCTGAGCTGGGCTTTCAGCGGTGCTCTGCAATTTCATACTCACACAACTCTGCTCAGTACAGCGTCCTGTCCGTAGTGGCCCCTTTCATTTCTCCTCGGGCGTCCTTCCCACTCACTTGATACTCTCTTCCCTTGTCATTTAAGCCCATTCGGCTATGCACAGGAGTTCAACAGAAGCCTTCTGGGGGGGGGGGTCCCTCACCCCTGGGAAGCACTGAAAGCAGCAGGTGCCTGCGCCAAGGCTTCTGCTGGACCCTAGACCTACACCGAGCAGCTGCTAATCCTGCAATCTCATTCTTAAAAGCTGTAAAATGGATTTATGCACAAACAAGGGAGGGGGGCGGGGCCTACCTCCTCATCTTCAACTCGACCCACACGTGCCTTGGAATTTTCCAAAAGCACTAAGCTCGTTTCTCACACCACGAGAACAGACACTGGGCTGCTGGCTTCCATCTCGGCTCACTTCGCAGGTGGGAGGCTGGCTTTCCCTGAGCGGGAGCTCAAAGCAAGCTGGAGTGGAGCTGGGAACCTTGCAGGAAGCCGCAGCTCATGAACTGTGCAGATGAGAACACTGTAACTGATCACACCTCCATAGAACAAAGCAGAATGGTCCCTTAGGGCTTCCAACACTCGGTGGCACCGTGGCTAAAGCACTTGGCTGCTAACCAAAAGTTCACCAGTTCGATCCTACTACTTGCTTAAAAAGATGAAAAATGAGGCAGTCTGCTTCTGTAAATATTTACAAGCTCAGAAATCCCAAGGGGCAGTTCTACTCAGCCCCACAGGGTTTCTGAATAGGAATCTATTCCATAGCAGTAGACTGAATCTCTAAGGAGGCAGAGAATCAAGAATTTCTTTTCCAAACACTTATCTTTATTCTCAAGTGGTTTCTCAGTCTCCTAAGTCTTCAGCAAAGTATCAAACCATTCTACCTGTTAGCCTTCTAAACCAGACTTTGAACCACTGACCTTTCAGTGAGCAAAACTAGCACTAAGGCAGAGCTACAAGTTGTTGTTGTTGTTGTAATGTGCTGTTGAGTCAGAATCAACTCACAGCTGACCCTCCAGCGGGTTTTCAGAAGCAGTAGATCGCACAGGAGGAGACTGCCCATCTTTTTCACACAGAGCAACTGGTGGATTCTAACTAGGTACCTTTGGGATTGCAACACAGCTTCTTACAACTATCATTAAGTCAAGCCCTACTCATAGCAGCCCTCCATTGGGTGTCCAAAGGTGTGCATCTTTGCAGGGCAAGAGTGCCCATCTTTCTCCTGCAGAACAGCTACGGGATTCAAACTGCTAACCTTTTGGTCAGCAGCACAATACACCAGACACCATGCTACCAGCTTCCTTGACTGAGGAACAGGCTCTTAGAAAGGGAAAGTTCATAAAAAATAAGGAAATGATCCACCTTTTTCTTGTCCAGCGGGCCATTATAGCTTGATACCATAAAACTAGTCAGGTTCACCTACAAAAGAGTATACATACTAGATATTTTTTTCTACTCTCAACACAGATGTATCTCTGAAAGAGTCATATAAATACCTTTATAATCCATAAAACTTGACTCCATGTTGTTTAAAGAGCCATTCATACGTATAGTAAAAAGTGCAAAATTACAAGGGGTTGATATTTACCAGATGTGAGGTAGATGTTACAGCTGGAGAGAAAACAGTGAAAAAGAGCAGGGCTATAACTTTAGTTAGATCTGTAATGATGGATTTCTTTAATAAAAAAAAGTGAGAGTACTCTAACTTTCATCTCTTTAATAAATAAGAAAGATCTAAATTTTTCACAGCAAACTCCTTGCATCTTCCAAAGCCAAGGAGGATGCGTACCTGACAAGTTTGTCCCACATTACCTTTCTGTACATTTCTGTTTGTTTGAAATATTTCATCTGTAAGTAACTGAAATAAGAAAAATGAGGATTGTATAGTGGGAAGCCCCAGCTCACTCTCCTCTCTTTAGTTATTGGGAGATGAGTTTAATAGAGAAAGTTACAAAAGCTCATTCATAGAAACATATTACAAAAAGAAGTAGACAAGGAGAGCTCAGGTGGCCTAGTGGCAAGAAGCTGCACTGTGCAAGCTCAGAGGTACACTGTTTGAATCCACCAGATGCTCTGCCGGAGAAGCTCCACTATAACGGATTACAGGCACAGAAACCAGAAGGCCTCTTCCTCACCTTCACAACAAAGTCAAGTAGAACCCTCCTGATTGGGCCCTTCCCCACCAGACTTCCCATCTCAGTGATACTGTGCACACTCCCCTGAACTCAAACCCTGACCGTGCTCCACAGGTGTGCTCCCATCAACAGTCTCTGACTCCCAGGCCTTTCTGCACACTGTTCCCTCACTCGGTCTTCTTCACTGTCCTCTACTGGCCTTCCATGATTCCCTGCTCTTGGGTCCTTTCTGCTTATCCTTCAGGTCTGAGATTAGACTTCAAATCTGAGATAGCTGCTTCTGGGAAACTACGCCTTCCTTCCCAAGCCTGGTTAGATATTCGCCTTCTATATTTCCCTATCATAGTGAGATAAGAGGTCCAGTTTCAGAGAGCCAGGTCAGTTATCTTATTTTCTTCAGTATGTGCAGTTGTTGTTGTTGTTATGTGACTCCATTGCGACTCATAGCGACCCTATGTACAACAGCCCTAAACTCCGCTCTGTCCTGTGCCAATCGCACTGCCTCTGACACACCCATCCCAATTACCCCAGTCACTGAATCAATCCACCTCATAGAGGGTCTTCCCCTCCCGCGCTGTCCCTCCACTCTGCCCAGCATGATGTCCCTCTCTAAAGACCTGTCTCTCCTTACAACATGTCCAAAGTATGTCAGGCGAAGCCCCAGAATCCTTGCCTCCAAGGAGCAGCCTGGTTTAACCCTCTCTAGGATGAATCTATTTGTTTTCTTGGCAGTCCATGGTACATTCAGTACTCTTCTCCAGCACCACAGCTCAAAGGCGTCAATTCTCCTTCTATCCTCCCTAGTCATTGTCCAACTCTCTGAAGCATAACAAGTGATTGCAAAAACCATGGCTGTATCAGGCGCACCTTAGCCTCCAGAGAGACACTGTTGCTCTTGAGTACTTTAGAGAGGTCCCTAACCACAGACTTTCCCACCGCAATACGTTTTTTTTATTTCCTGGCTACTAGTGCCAAGAGTGTTGACTGTGGAGCCGAGCAAACTGAAGCTGTGAACAATCTCAATCTCTTCACCATCCATCCTGATGCTACCGATTGGTCCAGTGGTGAGAATTTTTGTCTTCTTGACAAAAGTATGTGCAGTACATAATGTAAAGAGCTTCAGAAATAGCTGTTCCTCAGTGGGAGAGTGGATGAATGTATGTATTTATGAATGAATGACTCTGTAAGAAGGTCAGTTTAAAGACACAAGCTCACCCCTAACTCACATAATGATATTTTCACATGTACGTGAAAGCTGGATAGTGAACAAAGGAACATTGAAGAATTGATGCCTTTGAATTGTGATGTGGCAAAGAATATACCAAGGAATAATGACTATACCATGGACTACCAAAAGAATGGACAAATCTTCCCTGGAGCTAATGCAGGGGGCTCTGGCATCACAGTCTGTGGGGAGTGGCACTGCCAACCCAAAAGGCACTGCCTCTCTAGGAGTATGAATCCACTAGTGGCTCTGAAGGAGACAAATGGGCACTGTCCTACCGTGTGGCTTACAGCTGACGTGTGTGTACAGCATCTTAGTAAAGACAGTCAGGTAGGCTCTTTTCTATAAATGCCATTAGCTGTGATGTGGGCCCAGGGAAGGTCATAACTAAAGTACACGAAAGTGAATTAGAAGGTGTAGAGCGAGAAGCCCTGGTGGGGCAGTGGATTAACCAAAAGGTGGGAGATTAGAATCAACCAGCCCCTCCATAGAAAATAAAGACAAGGTAGTGCCTTTCCATACAGATTTACAGTCTCTGAAATCCTATACTCCATCCTATAGGACACTTCGCTTGAGCTGGAGTTCACTTGACAGTGGTGGGTTTATAACAACAATGAAAACAACCCGGGCAAAAATATTATTAATTGCAGCTCCTAACAGCATATCACATTACCACATAAAAATTTCTTAAATTGAGACCATAAGAGCCTCCCAGCGTGGAGGAAAAGGACAATATATACACGATAATAACAGTTACCAATGTAGTTTTACACTTCACAGTTCTTTCTTAAATAGGTTATTTCATCATAAGAATAAGTATATTGTAAATTAATATGCAATCCATAGCTAGAATGGAAGAGATTTACTATTTATAACTTCATTTCAGGCGTTCGCTGCTGCTAAAATAGGAAACAGATGCTTTCATGCCAAGGGATTTAGGTGCTAATTCCATGTACACCAGAAGGTTAGGAAAATAGAAAATGGAAACATCTTCACGCTGTTTACTAAGGAAGAGAAGGCTTCGCTCTCAAGTGATGAGAGACTTTCAAGTTGTGCAAGAGAGCAAATCAACAGGGGAGGAGACACAAGGGCAGTGCGCTCTTACAGCATTTGGAGTCTTGAAATAATTTTGCCAGAAGAAACTAAATTAAAAAAAATAATTTGTCAATCAAACTGTTAAAATTTAGAACGTGTGAAAAGAGATAAATATAGATCTCTCCATACACATACATACATACATATCAGGATTGATCATCCTTTTTTCTACAATCTACGTTAATAAAATAATTCCTTAAAGGTCAGTATGAACATTTCTACATTTTTTTTAACCATCACTATCTCCACAGGTAGAGTTCTAATGGATTAATGGTAAGGAGTTGTGCTGTTAACCTGAAGGCACGTGGTTCAAATCCACCAGATGCTCGAATAAGAAGATGACCAATCCCCTCCTGTACAATGTACGGCTTCTGAAAACCCACCGGAGAGCCCACTTTGACCTGACAGATACATAACAACACTCTACAAGTTAAATACCAGGTCGAGATACTGAAATTGAAAATAGTTTCCCATACATCCCCAACCTTGTATCTCAGCTTACAAACTGAAAACCTCTGTTTGAGACAAATGAAGGCAAAAAGAATTTTGCAGATGCTATTTAAAAGCACACAGAAGGGTGTCCATAACATATTAAAAGCAAATTACAGAACTGTTTGTGCGTGAATGTGCAACTGAAATCAATACATATATAAATAAATATTTGTGTCTCTTTGCACAAGGAAAGAGAAAGGTGAGAAATAATACAAGCTGATCTGACCTTGATCATCACAGTAAGGCCAGAGTAAAGGGAGGTGTCAGAGTGTCAAGGCTTTTCCACCCATCTGTATTATATTTCACTTGTTACAACGAACATATAATGATGCCTTGAGGGTTTGGTTTTTTGTTGGTTTTTTTTCCCTGATTTTAAACAATCTGAAATGGGGGAAAATGGAAAAGAAAAATAGATCCCATGAATACAGATAACAATTACTTTAAAAATTGTTCCAATAAGCATTTCTGCCATAAAATATATCCTATAGCACAGAATTAGGTCTTCTGGTGGCATTGTTCCCGGGAGCTGTATTGCTCACCCCAAGGCCACACCTTTCTGGCAGTTCAAAAGTCCACTGGCGGGTCAGCTGTTGGTCACCTCTACTCCCCAGCAATGAGTTTGAGGAGGCCAGGTAGTCAGCAGGTTGCATAAGTGCGTTGTAAGAAAAGCCTGGCAGCCTACTTCCAAAAGATCAGCCATTGAAAATCGCCTGCAGCAAAGCTCTACTCCAACAACAAGCAAGATTACTGAGTCAGAACGGATTCAGCAGCAACCAGCCTCTTTACACAGGTTCAAACTTCATGTTTCTCACTCACTAGATTGACATCACATAGTACTAGCATTATTGGAATACATAACTCGTTGAACTTAAAATCAGGTAAAAGAATCATCTAGAAGAATTCTCCTCTAGAAATACGTTGCTGTTTGGTGCCATGAAGCCAGTTTTGACCCACTGACACCCTACCTGAGAACAGAGAACAGCACCACATGGTTTCCTGCACTGTAATTTGGACAGCAAGCACATCACCAGGGCCACCTTCAGCTAGCAGCTAAGTGCTTTACAGTTTGTGCCACCAGAGATTTCTGTAAAAATACAGAAATTATGTTTAAACTTTGTATTTTAGTTGTGATTTTAACAAGTTTACAGAAAATTTGGATTTTTCATTCGTTCATTGTTGCACATCTTCCTCTGGAGGACATTCTGCTGAGTGATATGACTCAGTCTCAAAAGGACAAATATCGCATAATACCACCATTATGAAGCCGTACTGACATGCAAGCAAGATTTTACTGAAGATTATCCAAAAACGACTGGAACAGCACATCAACAGAGAACTACCAGAAGTCCAGGCTGGTTTCAGAAGGGGTC
>NW_006399764.1:5000850-5003802 GCF_000299155.1 Elephantulus edwardii | reverse complement strand
GTGCAATTGGCACAGGACAGAGCGGAATTTAGGGCTGTTGTACATAGGGTCCCTATGAGTCGCAGGTGACTCGACCCCGCACATAACAACAACACTGACATGGGGGGATTGGGAGGAGAATAGGGAAAGAGTGGACAGATAATGAACACTGTATTGGAACAGTTGAGGGAGATAACTGTTTAAAAGGAATATAGGATTAGGCATTAGGTGTAAGACAATAGTCCAGGGTAAGAGGTACATTGCAAAGGTGGGGGGGGGAGGAAATTGTGCAACAATGGGGGAGGGAGGGAAATACAGAATTTTAAGAGCTTTCCTTATTGTTCTGTAATTGCCCTATAAAGTCCCTATGAGTCTGAATTAACTCTATGGGAATGGGTTTGGCTTGATTTTTACTGTAAACAAACAAACAAAAAAAAGATCCAGAACTCCCTTCTCCTCTCAAGGGAATTCTCCTGACCTCAGGGGACAGTAACTACAATTCCCTAAACATGATTTTCACAACATCTTTTACAAAACAAGCACAATCGCAGCAATTATAATTGGCAATAGATTCTCTTCTAAAACACGGCACAGCTTTATTACTCTATTCCAGGTTAAAGGTTTCCTCAGTAATTAAGGAGGGCTGAAAACAAACTTGATTGCTTTTATGGCAAAATATTTTAAAAAAGGATTTATTTTTTAAAATTTCCAATGAGACCTGACATCAGCATATACTTGTACAATGACTGACGTAGTTACTAGACTTTGGTTAATCCTCATGTAGAAACAAATGGAAATTAAGTTGGCCCAGTTAACCACTGATTAACTTTTGCTAGGAGTTAGAAACGTCATTAGACTCAGAGTCTACTCAGACTTTACTTAGGAAAGACCATAGAAAATTTCAATTTCATTAGACAGTACAAGGAAACACTTGTCCAAATTTGAGATCAGATTTAGGGCTTGTCTTTCTAGGGCTATTCTGGGCCCAAACGGGACATGTTCAATATGGACAATGCTTGCTTCTAAACCTCTCTAGCTATAGCTATAATTTTAGTTCTGCAGCCTTAATATTCATAAATAGGAATGCGGGACCGCTTGTCAATAGAATAAAAGGAATTCATTAACAAAAATCCTTTCTAATAGGGGAAACTGTAGTTAAGGGTAATTTGAAATTTAGCTTTGAGTCAATCAAGTCACCCCAGGTGACTCTGTCCGTAAAGGAATCCACTCACTCTGAACTTGATCTTTCTCCTGGGGAGCCTAAGGCACACCTCCCTACACTCCTGGAGAACTTGAAAACCATTCATTAATGAATCTCTCCGCACCCTGTGGCCTCATTATGCTGCTGTTACTAAGCATTTAATTTCTTAGCCCAAAGGGCTCTCTACACAAATGCATGTTCCTCAGTAGCTGTTCGTATTTTCTTTTAGATTTGGATTCTCATCCATAATATAAAAAATATACTAATTATGATGACAGATAAGATGGCCCAGATTCTGAAAACAGTTTTCATAGTTGGCAGCTTTCTCCATCCTAAAATCCAAGGAATTCCCAGAACTGGAATTATTCATAGAGTAAAAATATCTTGTTAGATCAGCTTTCAGAAAAAGATATCCTTAGAAGAGTTCCCTTTATACGTGAACTTGACTTTGATATATAATCAACATTCCTGGAAGCGGTCATGAAATCAAGTGAGGTTATTTTATGGGGAAAATCTGCTGCAAAAGATACTGTTCAAGTATTAAGAAGCCTAGATGTCACTTTGAGGATCAAGACGTACTTGATCCCACACACGTATATTCAGTGGCCTCATATGCACGTGAAAGCGGCACAATGTATAAAGAAGACTGAAGAACGATCCCTTAGGATCAGGGTCTTAGCCGAGAATATTGAATGCATACACCATGGACTGCCGGGAGAATGAGCAAATCTGGCTTGGATGAAGTCCAGCCAGAACACTCCTGCGAAGTGAGATGGTGAGACTTGGTTGGACTTCGGGCATCTTATCAGGAGGGGTGAGTCCTGGGACAAGGACAGCATGCTAGGTCAGCGAGAAAAAGAGGACTTGATGAGATGGACTGAAGACCTGGTCGCAACATTAGGCTTAAGCACAGCAATGACCATGAGGTTGGTGCAGAACCAGGTAGTGTTTCCTTCTGCTGTGCGTACAGTCATTACGTGGGATGCACTCGACGCACCTAACAATAACAAGACAATACCACTGAGAGGGTCAATGCCTACAAACTTCCCAGTGTTCACGGACAACTCAGTAACATCCTTGCACTGATAAGGCACAGCTGGGAATTTTCTCAAGAAGAAAATCATGGAAGTACCTACAGCTTACATGCCAAAGCTTATGAATATCTTCACTTGCTGTTGTTGATGTGAGGTGCCGTCGAGTCGAGTATGACTCAGCAACCCTATGAACAAATCGCTCTGGAACAAAAAGTCCTGTCCTGCGCCATCCTCACACTTCCTGACACACAAGAGCCCATTGTAGCAGTCACCGTGTCAATCCACCTGGTTGAGGGTCTTCCTCTCCTTCTCCTACGTTGTTGTTTTCACTACCACATCGCTGCAATTCAAATTTGGAAAACACTATATCCATACAGTGGAATTTCAAGTAGACCTTTTTTTTTTTTTTGCA
This sequence comes from Elephantulus edwardii, assembly GCF_000299155.1. NCBI lineage: Eukaryota > Metazoa > Chordata > Mammalia > Macroscelidea > Macroscelididae > Elephantulus > Elephantulus edwardii. The sequence goes on along the minus strand of NW_006399764.1, from coordinate 5,001,176 downwards.
ACAGAAGATTCAGTCACTGAATCATTTTATGAAATAGTATTCTGACTTGAAACACTGTTGATAGAGCACTGCATAAAGAACATTAACTAAGAAATACATGAAGTTGTGCACATCAGTTTGTTATCTGAGCATACACAAAATGATAAATGCAATTTCCTTACTTGGGAGGATTTTGAAAGCTAGTTCTTTTTCTTTAAGGTTCTCTGGACTGTTTCCTCCTCCCTCATTTTCTTTTTTTAATTAATTTAGTTTGTTTATTTTTCATTTCAATGAACATCTACAGAGACTTTGGAATTCCATTCATTCATTGCTGCACCCTTCTCCCC
>NW_006399764.1:4954743-5000750 GCF_000299155.1 Elephantulus edwardii | reverse complement strand
TCCTACGATAAAAATAATGCCCTAAAATATAATACTTTTAGACTATTCTCTCCCCCATAGACTTCAATGCCGTAAACATATTTCATCCAGTTTTTGTTTTTCTCAGTCTTACCCCCACCCCAATGCCAGACTCATTCTACAACAGTGGCACCATATAGCATTTGTCCCTTTGTGACTGAGATACCTCATTCAGCATATATTCGCACAATGAAATACTATCCTGCATTGAAAAACAAGGAACTCATGCAATATTATTCAAAATGGGTGACCCTGGAGGACATTATGCCGAGTCAAGTAGACCTTTTAAGAGCTTGCATAAAATATTGTTGTGTGTCACTGAATTGCTGCTTATTGAATAGCTGACCCTCCTATGGGTTTTCAGAGGCTGTAAATCACACGAGAGGAGACTCTCATCTTTCTTGAAGGGCAGCTAGTGAATTCGAACTGCATGCCTTTCAGTTGGCAGAGCAACTCCTTACCATGAAGCTACCAGAGCTCCCTATAAAATACTTAAAGACATGAAAAATGTTTATTATTTACTATTGTATGTTGTTGTTGTGTACTGCTGAGTCAGAAGCAAGCCATAGGGGACCCTCTGGTGGGTTTTCAGAGGTGAATTTAATCGCATGGAAGGAGACAGCACAACTTTCTCCCATGAAGCAACTGGTGGAGTCACACTACATGTTTTTGGGATTGCAGGGCAGCTTCCTACCACTAGGCAACCAGAGCTCCCTACTATTATATATAAATTGTTTGTTGTTGTTAAGTGGCGTCGAGTCGCCTGCGACTCTATGAAGGAGAGTCCTTGACGTTTGGGTGCCTTTCATCCTCTCTCCAAGTTCATAGGGTTTCCAGAGGCAAGCTATTATGGAAGTGGATGCCACTCCTCCTTCCACATTATATATAAATAGTAAATTATAAAGAATAATTTTGTTTTCTGTGTTATCATTATGAGTTAGAGCTGATTTAATGGCACCTAACAATAACCTCATATATAAACAATCAGATAATGAATTATCATATATAGAACCAAATCAGTTCATAGGATCACTATGAGTCGTCTATGACTCGACGGCACCTAACAACATACATTTTTTAATCTGGAAAATGCTTATTCTTACGTTTCTTGATTTTAAGTTTCTCCTTCGATTGTTAATTTCTCCCTGAATTTTCTTGTTTTTCACACCAAATTTGTATCATTTTCATAATTAAAATACAAAATGTTTCCCTCGTGTTGCTCTGGTCAGCAGGAGGAATGCAGGCATCATACATGTGAAACCAGTTCCCTGGTAGATTAGCTGGAAATAAAGGCGTATGAACATAAAGTTAACTTACTTGACACCTTTAGCTTCTTGTATTTAAGTAAATTCCTTCCAATAGATTTTCTACCCACCAGCTCCAATTTTTGTGAGCTGATCATTTCTCTGAATTGGTGCAGCGATTCTTAATAAACAAAACTGAAACTCTCAGACAGACAAGATAATGAAACCCGCGAGGAAGTGGGCCTGGCGCTGTGCAGGGTGATGGAGACCGTGAATATGAATGAATGGAGCTTTGGACAGCAGGATAATGGAAGGGGGAAACACTATTCAGATGACAGCTGCCAACTCCCTCTCCCAACTGTCACTCCCTCCCCTTGACGCACCCCCTCCTCCCTGCCTTGATTTCCAGCTCACAGGACCGGCCTCCTGTCCCTGTAGCCTTCATGGCTGTTCTCACACTCCAAAGAGAGAAGATAAAAGGCCACTGTGTTGAAAGCTTGTGGCTCATAGAATAACAACAGCGCTAAAAGTGCTTCAAGAAAAAAATACATGGCTACTTTTCCTATCAATCAGAGTGTGTGTGAAGCTGGCCCCAATCTAGTGGGTGGTATAAGTGTAAGCATTGTTTAATTAGCTTTCCAAAGCTTACAAGCGGTGCTAGACCTTTAATTAGAGGAGTGGCTGGGATGAGTCTATGATGGGAAGGGTTGAGTCAAAGAGGGCTGGCTCTGCCTGGGTCTTGCATTTACAAATGAACCTGCGGACAAACTTAACATAGAAATAAGCTCAAGCTCTGTACTCTCAAAGTTTTGTTCATAGACTCTGACTACAAATGCCACTTTAAAATGCTTAAATTTGTTATCCTCAATGCTAATATTTTCTCACCATTGCGACAGCAGAGTAAATTCTAATTTATAGTATTAGAGGGGGTTCATACTTAAATGTTTTTAGCAGTCAGGCAAGGAATGAAAGGGGGCATTTCTCTCACTGCCACCTAGTTGGACCTGACTCCAGTGGGTTTTCAAGGCTGTTAAGTGAGTAGATATTCCATCTCTCTCCCCAGGAGCACGAGTTGCTGGATCCAAACCCTGGAGGCATGGCAATGTGACTCCCCAAAGGGGGCATCGCACCTGTTAAAGGAGACACTTGGTCCTAGGTGCAGTTCCCACACAGAGATCCAGATCCTATATCATTAGATCTTCTGATTTTTCAAAAATAGGTGAGATTCCATACTATAGGCTAACACTCAAAAAGAAAAAAAAAATCAGCATTTACTATGAGCAAATAAGGACCTTTGAAAGCTAAAATAGGTAGGTAGATGGCAGTCTGCAACCTCCACAGATTCAGAAAGAATTTTCACTCACAATTTTTAAAGTACAGGGAACTCAATTCCCCTATATATGTACACATTACCATCTAAGAAAAGGACTAGACAAGAATTGTGACTTTAAATTGTAACTCCCTGAGCATTTTACCCTAATCAAGTTCCTGGATTTATTTTCCATTTTCAGTCTGTTTTCCTGTTTCTAGGAGAGACTGTAAGATTGGCACAGGATAGAGCAGGATCGCTATGAGTCGCAAGGGACTCAACGGCACATACCAACACCACCACCACCACGGCACATAAAACCAGGAATAACAACGGCTGTTCTGGCGGCCTCCTCTGTAGGGTGATGCGCTGCTAATCCAAAGGCCAAGGCTCTCAGGCAGTTTGAACCCACAAGCAGCTCTGGGGGATAAGTGAGGGCAATCTCCTTCTGTGCAACTTGTGGCCTTCAGAACCTGGAAGATCAGCTCTGAGTGAGTTCCAACTCGATGACGAGGAGCTGAGTTGTAAAACAAGTTTTATAATTTAAAATATTTCTCCTAGGACTTAAAAGGGCAAATGTACTTGTTTACATACCTCAAAGCTACAGGTAATGATTTCTATCCTTCATATATGAGAAGACCAAAGAATAAAGACAAGCCATGTCTAAACCAGGGGATGAAGCGGGGACCTCGGAGTCTTGTCTCTTTCACACTGAACACTCAAACAAAAACCTCCCTGAAGGATGACCAAGAAAGCCAGCCTATCAACACTTGAGGTCATGGATTGAGTCATCATACAAACAAATTACCATTTTACAAGTTCAGTAGGAGGAGGCTCTCATTTAAAACACACTGAAAGAAAAAAGGTCAGGTTAAGGCATTTGTACCTGTTCACAACAAGTAGAATAGCAATCACATCTTAATCCAACACACCTCAAACGTTCAAAGAGCTGTCCAAGTCTTTGTGTGTTTTCAGTTCCTAAGACAGAGACGTTCATTAGTTACTAATTTGCTCTGGTTGCCTAGTGGATAAAAAGAGTTGATAAAGAGTTGAGCTGCTAACACAAAGGCAGATGGTTCTAATTCACCAGATTCTTTGTAGGAGAAAGAAAGGCAACCTTCTACATTTGCAGCCTTTAAAAGCCTGCTGGAGGGTCAGCTATAGGCTGGCTTGGACTAGACTGTAATGAATATTGTTGAGCTGAATTGCTTTTCACATATGCTATTTCCTCTGAGGACAGCAACTTCTCCTTTCCAAGGGGGAAGTGAGACATACTGCCTAATCATCTCATCTTCTGAAAGGCAGGGTTAAAGCAGAGAAGAAATTAGTGCTCTAAAAGAGAAGACTCGAAACTTCAGGGCACTGGTTTTTCTAGATATAATTGGCTTTCAGAACCATACTTACATATTACTATTAACTGGATTGTTGTTATTGTTGTTGTTGTTGATTGCCATCGAGTCGAGCGGACTCATAGTGACCCCATGAACAAATGACCTGAAGCTTTTCTGTAACTATCATCATTTATCCAAGTTCATAGAGTGTCCAGAGGAATGTTGTTTAGGAAGTGGATGCCACTCTTGCTTCTAAACCTGTCATAAACTGGGAGCAACACCAAACACTGTCTACCATGGGTAACCGTTATAGATTTTGACACCCCAATGGCACAAAGTTCAGCATTACAGCAACCCCAGGTTACCTCAGTACAGCATATTGACAGAACAGTGTTGTATTACTTAGAAGAATGTTCCTTCAAAGTATAACAACTTACTTTTAAATAGAAAGGCCCTCCCCAAAGTCTTGTTGGCTCTAAACATGAGGCTTAAATAAAAAAAAAAAAAACCAATATAGTATGTTGTTGTTGTTGTTATGGGTCACTGAGTCACCTGTGATGCATAGTGACCCTACGCACAGCAGCTCTGATCCTTACCCTGTCCTGAGCCAGTCTCACTAATTCCAACACACCAACCCCCATTACCCTAGATATTATAAATTCACCCTTTTAAAGGGTTGTGGGGTTTTTTGGTATTTTGAGGGGTTTTTTTCAGTTTTATGCTGAAACAACACATAAAACCATAGAGGTATCAATGGACATTTACAAAATTTTTCACTGAAAATCACCTTCCAACACAAAGAGAGACTCAGATTAGTGTAATGGTTTCCATGCTTCACTTAACTGCCTCTCATTTTGAAATGCTGTGGTTACTTGGTCAGATCTTGGAACCATAGAGAATTTTCAAATCAGAGTTGAAATCACCATTTAAAAGTGATCTGAGCAGAAACTAAGGACCCAGACGCCACATTAACTTTAGCCAAGTCTAGTTTGCAGCCAGAAAGATGGGCAATTTCTTCCTGTGTCATTAACTGCCTCTGAAAACCCACTGGAGGGTTGGCTGCGGGTCGGTTCTGACTCCACAGTACACAGCAACAAGTCCAGCTTACTGTCTTTAGTTTCATTCTCTCTGAATCTCAGATTCCCTGTCAACTCAACTCATTGCCATCAAGTTGGAGCCAACTCACAACTGACCCTCCATTGAGCTTTCTCAGGCTGTAACATGCACAGGAGACTGTCCACCTTTCTCCCACAGTACAGCTGGTGGATTTGAACTGCCTGCATTTCAGTTTGCAGAGCAACTCTTTATCTACTACGCCATTAGAGCTTCCTGTAAAGGGTGAGGGTAGAGGGGACTGGGGGACAAACCAAAAAGCTGTATGATCTTCTACTTATAAGATGTCTGATGAGGGAGGCAAAATTGCTTTGCAAAACTACCTTTATTATGATCCCCAAATCACAGAAAGCACAGGTGGGTGTCCTCACCTAACAGATGAAATGAGTCACTATTTAAAACAACTGCAGCAATAGAGTCTTTAATAAGCAAAGTACTATTTATGAGAAGGGGAATTTAAATTCTTTTTCTCACTCACTAATATCACAAGCAATCTATGCAGAGCAAATTACCCGAGAAACTGGACTCTCTGAAAAGGAGTGTGGCATTAGGAGTTGAGGGAGACTAATCAATAATCTGTGTTATTCAGATGACACAACCTTGCTTGCTGAAAGTGAGGAGGACTTGAAGCACTTGTTTCCTCTTCAGGAAATCATTAAGATTCATTGCATTAGCAAAATCCGCCGTCAGGGAACCTCTACAAAGTACTGAAGAGCAACGATTTTAGTCTACAAAGGTGCTCCTGATCCAGTCCATGGTCTTCGTAAGTACTTGCTATGCATCAGAGAGCTGTACGATAACTAAAGATAATTGAAAAATTATTAATGCTTTTGAGTTGTGGTGCTGGAGAAGAATACTGAACATACAATGGACCGCTAAGAGAACAAACAAGTCTGTCATGGAGAGGGTAAAGCTAAGCTGCTCCTTGGCAACGAGGATTCTGAAGCTCCATCTATCTCATTTACTCTGGGCACATGACCAGAACCGACAGCCCTTTGAGAAGGACATCGTGCTTGAAAGGATGGAAGGACAGAGCAAGAGAGGAATACCCCAGATGAGGTGGACTGAGACAGTAGCTAGAATAATGAGGGGTAGGTGTGTCGGAGACAGTGAGATTGGCTCAGGTCAGGGCTGGGTCCATTGTACATGGCGTTGCTATGAATCAGAGGCGACTCAATGGCACATTACAACAACCCCACACTGGATCAAAGACAAGCATGTGGCATAGCATTAAAAAACTAAAAACAAACAAGGTACCCATATAAACATAGATGTGTGGACTTCTAGTCCAAAGATGACCAGAGACATAGCAAATACCCCTCTTCACGCCCCACCACGTCACAGCCAGGGAGGTATGGGGGTGGGGTGGGCGTCCTTTCTGACCTCAGATTCTTGCAAAACACAGATTCTCCACAGTTACTACCAACTGGTCAGACATGGATCCAAATAAAAGCCCTGTCTCGTGTGAGCTCTAAACCCTTAGTTCACACAGATGTCAAAATGAAATTCCTAGATAATGCTGTCAGGACAGGAACAGCTTCATTTTTCTAACGATAAAATCACAAGTAGACAAGACTGGCAGCTCGAAAACAAGGTCTTTTATTAGGTCCATCCCCTTGCTGATTTCTTATCAAGATCTGCTGACCTTTTTGAAAAGGGGGGAGCTCTCTAAGGCACCCTAGGTGCAGGCTGATCAGTTATTTCAGAGAATAAAAGGTGTTGACCTCATTGTTTTCAATTCAGTGAGGTGGGAGCTAGACACCGGACATCTTTATGGATAAATATCTGGGGTTAGTGAACTTCAGAGCGAACCTAGTAGGATGAGTGTCTAAAATTCAAGAGGTAAAAATAAAGGGCGAGAAGGTGGAACAACAACAACAAAAAAATCAATCCTTTCCTTCACAGGTCACTTTTATTTGACAATGACCTTAACTCTTCACCTCAACAACCTCAAGCATTCAACAAACTAGCAAACTCAATTTTTTTGTTTCAAATCCTAGTCTGTATTTCTACATCTGCTCCACCTCACAGCCCAAGTAAGAGTCTTTCTTACAATTCTATCCTAAAATGTAGCAAGATCTGCAACTTCTCTGAGATTAGTAAATGACAGTGAATGGAAATGAAAACAGATGCATGCCGCTTTCCGACAAGCCGCTTGCTCTTTATTCTGGGCACAAGGATTTGTAGCTTAGGAGTTGCCATCCTGACTGGGGCTCGGCAGCCTAAGCAGCTCTCCAGTGCTCCAGCTTCCACTTCCTCCTTAACTCTGATGTGAGCCTTCCTGAGCAGTTGGCTACCAAAGGTTTACAGCCTTGGAGGCCCCATGGGGTGCCCACTGTGTTGTCCTGGGGTCCTTATGAATTGAGAATCTATTAGCAATGATTTCATGTGCCAACAATTGACCTTGCTGCAAACCAAAAGGCTGGTGGTTCAAGTCTACTTAGAGATACCTCAAAAGGAAGGCCTGGAGACCTAGGTACAGAAAAGTCAGATGCGTTAGTCAGACTCGCACAGGTGGGTCTGTCTCCATGAGATAAAGCTGACAGGGGCAGCAGTTAGTGGTGCTGGTCCTGGTAAACGTTAACTGTACAGCAGCAAAGCAACAAATCATCACGAAACACTGCTGTCACCTTGATTCCTTCGCACAGCAACTCATAGAAAAGCGTAGGCCTGCCTCCCTCACAGAATTTACAAGGCAGCAATCTTTACGGGGGCAGAAGGTCACAGCTTTCTCACCAGAGTGAATGGTGGGGTGAAAGTGTGAACTTCTCAGCAACTGAACGCTTAACCCACTACACCACCGAGGTTCAATCTCACCGAGGTTCTACACCACCAAAGGTCTATACCACCGACGGTCTACATCACCGAGGGTCTACACCACCGAGGTTCTACACCACTGAGGGTCTACATCACCAAGGCTCTGCACCACCAAGGTTCTATCTCACCTAGTTTCTTCACCACTAAGGCTCTACACCTCCAAGGTTCTATACCACCAAGGTTCCTTACAGTAGGCACCAGAATCACTGATAACCTGGTAAGGGACCTTACAACATGCCACAAAACCCCTTTAGAATTGAAATATTCATTCCCGGCTATTGGAAGAGTTGGCAGCTAGGAGCTCCCAGCAAAGATACACTCCAAGAACTGTGGAGGGACCTGATCCTTGGCAAGTGAGCATCCGTATCCTTTGCCTCAATGTGTGACAACTCTTCTGGCTGTGCGAGCCCCAGAGCCCTGTGCATCACAGCCAAGCTCTCCAAAGCACACAAGGCAAAGCCTCACTATCCTAACTTCTAAAGAGCTCCTGGGCTGCACTTCTCCAACATGGACCTGTTTGTTCCTTTGGCAGTCCACGATATATTCAATATTCTTCGCCAACACCACAATTCAAAGGCTTCAGTACTTCTTTGTATACCAACTTCAAATGCTTATGATACAAAAAATATCACGGCATGGACTGGGTGCACCTTATTCTTTAAAACGACATCCTGTTCTTCATCACTTTAAATGGGTCATTGGCAGTAGATCTGCCCAGTGCAATACATTCTTCGCTCTCTTGATTGGTGCTTCTGTGAGTGCTGATTTTAACACTAGTGCCAGTCAAATTCTGACTTTGATATTCAATAGGTTCATAAGGGCACAAGGTCAAGCCGTCTCCCCCAATTTAGTTTTAGGGCCACATAGTGAGATTTGTGCCCACATTTTTTTCACACATGCATTTTTTAATTCTGCACAGTTGTGATATGTATACATTTCTGTGGCCCTCATTGAGTTAAGCAACACCAGTCTTCTGCCAACACAGTTCAATTTATTATGGTATGTTAACTCTGGGTAATTTAATAAAATCCAAACTTTGCTGCCAGGTCTTCAGTGCACAAGACATTACATAAATAATAAGTCTGCAGAATGATCAGTGACCAATCACTTCTTTCAAAGTCTGTCAGTTACTTGATACTATCTACCGGAGTGGTACAAGAGCTGATGTGAGGCATGGTTGGCCGCTGGGGGTTGAAAGCTGGAGGGAGGATAATAAGAAATCAGAACCCTAAAGATGTTCCATAAAGACTTGCTAGTGGAATAAACTGCTCTTGTGGCCTAGTGGTGAGGGGCTCCATTGACAACCTAAAAGCACAGGGTTCAAATCCACGAACTGCTCCACAGGGGAAAGCTGGGCAATCTCCTCCAGTCAAAGTCTCTAAAAATCTGCTGGACGATCAGCTACAAGTTGGTTGTGACTCAAAAGGGACACAAGAACAGTGGACTAAATTAGTTCATGAACAGATTCAAAATACCTCCCAGGGACACAGTTCTCATTGCAATATAAAGAACTTTTTTGTCATCGGGTATCTTCAGGAGAGCTGGTCATTCATTTCTCATCCTATAAAGTCTTCAAGAATAACCTGAAAAACCAATCATAGAGTGGGGACAGAATTTGAACTAGATGACCTCTACCATACACCTGATAGCCATATCACATTCTCATTATGAAATGGACTCAGACTTCAAGAAACATTAAAAGCTGCTGTCCCAAAATTCTAGAGACCAAACCACTCTGCCAACCAATGACTTCCTGAGATTGATTTACTGCCGCTAAAAACCCACTGGTCAGCTATGCATTTGTTCCAACTCAATAGCACACAGCAGCAGCTTGCATCTTTCCTAGAATGGGATTTTGCCTGAATTGAATGCTAATAAACGTTTGATAAACACCTAGAATTAGTGTTGGACCCTGAAGATAGACAAGCAGTAAGGCAGTCTCGGTCCTTGCTCCATGTACCTTCCACTCCAGGCAACTAAACAAGCAATCATAATACATTCTGATTAGCACTTGGATGGTGCAAATTTAGAAGTATCAGATTCAAACCTGAGGGATCAGAGAGACTTTCATTAAGAGTATTTTAAGCTGAGATTTGAAGGATACAACAATACACAATAATTTTAACTCCCCATAATAGTCTTAAACATTTTCATATAACTTTTTCCTCAAGCCTCCTTTTAAATAAGCAAAATAGGGAAAAATTCTTTCAATTACTATTTCCAGATTTTGTAAATATGCTTCTAGCATATTCTGATTTACCAATTCAGTAACTTTGTTTAAAAAAATTAAATTTGTTGGGCCCAATGCCTTCTTAGTGAATCCATTTTGGCTTCTAGTGATTAATTGTTTTCCTTTCAAAAAGCTTACAAATCACCTATTTAATGATTCTTTAGGAAATTTACTATAGAATTAGCATCAAGATTTGTTCTAAATTGTTTATTATATGAAAATTATAATATTTGCATGCTTAAGACATTTTTGGTCCTCTTGGATTATATAGGATTTTTTTTTTAATTATTGGCTGCAGTTCTCTACTTGTATTTGCAAGCTCTCTCTCCTGAGAGTAATTATCTGAGCCAAAGTACAATTTTCTAATCATGTCCACAGCGTTCTCTTTGGTTGTGTTTTAATCATGCTTCTTGCCTTTCTGCTTGATGATCACTCTCCTTGTTGAAGATGATTGCAATTAACAGCAGTTTGTTGTACAGCAGCAACAAAAACATCAACCAGGACCCACTCAACTACATGGTGGTGACTAGCAGGCCTCCTTCCTTGGGTATCAGTGCTCTGAAGGGCAGTAAGATTCTACAAGCACACTTGGGAGTGGGTTAATCCATTTATCCTCAAGAACAAAAAACGCAGGACTAGTGTCAAATCCCAGGTATTAGTTTCCTATTGCTGCTGTAACAAATTACCACAAGCTTGGTAGTTTAAAACACTGAGTTATAAACCTTAAGTTTATTATCTTGGAGTTCTGGGACGAGACAATGAAGAACTGATGGTCGAATTCTCATCTTCTAGAAGGAAAACCAAAGCTTGAGAAGGAAAACCGAAGCTTGATTCAGCCACCACCATCTGGCAATGGAGGCTTGTGTGTAGCTATAATGAGGAGCAGGTGTCAGTGGGGCTGCTAGACAAGACGGGCTAGGAAGAAAGGCCTGGAGAGCTGCTTTAAAAAATCAGCCAATAAAGGCTCTGCGATCAACAGGGTCTGACCCACCACCACTGAATAGGAGAATGGCACATGTCCAAGTGACTTTTCGGTCTGTTACCATAAATGTGGAGCCAACCTAATGGCAGCTGACAACAGCAATGGATCGAGAGGTCTGGGGAGTGCTGCCCTAGGGTAAGCTCAGATTCTGAGAAATCTCAGGCAAAGAGCAGGGCAGTGAGCTCTCAGACTCCTCTGGCTCCTCCTGGGGGCCTTTCATACGAGGCACTCCTGCCAGGGAGTGGCTTCTTCACTCCTGTTGTTGACTGCCTTCGAGTTGAGAGACCCTATGAACAAAAGGCCTGAAGCCCCTCTACAACTTTCGACATTTATCAAAGTCCATATAGAGTTCCCGAAGCACGCTATTTAGAAGTGGATGCCTTTTCACTACACCCTGGCAAATGTGGGCCTGCCTTGTGACTCACACATGCAGAGAACATGCAAAGTCACACGTCCTTCAGGTGTTTCACTCCTGACTGCACACTCATTTCCTGGAGAGTGCTTGCACTCTCTTCCCTCTCTGACTCTAGCTCTCAAAGCTAAAAAGAGAGAAAAAAAAATAATAACCAGGAACTAGGGTGTCACCAAATACACTCATGGGCTTTTCCTCTCTCTCATATCTGTTAAATTCTTGGGCATGTTATTACATGAAAATCAAAGCAGTCCCTTCAGACAGCAGATGGATTCATCATCAAAGAAGACACGGTACAGTGATTTCAATGTTTGGGGCAGGTGTCAAATTCTAGGCCCGATCACTACTTGAAGGGGAAGGTGGATTCATCGAGATCTTCAAGAATCCTAAGATTTTTGGAAGAAATCACAGATTCTGAGAGTCAGACATAAACTTAGTAATCATTCATTTCAGTTTCCTCTGGAATCTTCCTTCAATATCCCTAATTACCTGGCCCATCATTCATGTTTCACAGTTAACATCTCCCTTTTCTATGACGACCCATCTGAACAAATTTCTGTTCAAGATCACAAAGCTTGTTCAGCCAAGAGACTGTGTGCCTCTTCCCTGTGTGCGCCATGCCATTCCTCATCTAGCTCCATTTCTCCTGAAAACAGTTGCTGTTGTTGTTATGTGCCATCGAGTCATTTGCGACTCATAGCGACCCTATGTACAAGAGCTCTAAATGCCATTCTATCCTGTATTGCATGCCAACAATATAGCAGGTACTCTTCTAAGCTTCCTAGTTATGTCATTTCACTTAATCTTGACCTGCGTCTTATAAGATCACATTACAACTTTATGCACAGACATAGCAGCAAACACACGTACTGAGCGTCCTCCTGTATCTACGTATTAGGATTTGCTAACTGTTCTTCGTGAGTCAGACAACTATACTGTGTGAAACATTTTCTATATTTGTCATCAACTCTATGAGGTAAATGGCACAATTATTTTTTGGTAGAAGAAGTAATGAGGCTTCAGGATGGTAAAAAATAAAAGTTCAATTGAGGAAGTGGTATTGCTGAGATTCAAAACCACAAGCAAAAGATATTCATCCTTCATTTCCTCCTCTTTATCTTTCCAGCCACTATGGTGCTCTGTGGGTTTCTAAATGCAGAGAGGTATTTCTCCATTCCATTACTCTTGTTACTTGGCATATACTTTTGTTGTTGTTGTATACTGTTGAGTTGGGACTGACCCATAGCTGACCCTCCAGAAGGTTTTCAGAGGCAGTTAATCATAGGGGAGGGTACTGCCTTTCTTTCTCCCACAGAGCAGCTGATGGATTTGAACCACATGCCTTTGGGACTGCAGTGCAGCTTCTTACCATTAGGCTACCATAGCTCCCTTGTCATATATTACTCAGTGGTTAATTTTTCCCGGTGAGTATTTCTTACATTCTTTTTATTCAGTGGCATACTGTTCAAAACGCACACTAGATTGAGAACAAGCGTTCTTACAGCAAGCCCGATCTGCTCCCAGATCTCAGTCAATTTCTAGGCTGCTTCACAAAGCAACCTACACAATGGCATTTAGTACAGGAGGAATTAATATCAACAGCGTTTTCCCTGATACTTGTTTTAGCAGCTACCATGGGAAGAGAGTGGCTGTCGGGGTAATTCCCAGTAGATCTACTGGTGAAGCCAAGATTGAGAGGGCACGAGCCAGAATTAAACTTTCAACATCTATTGATCAACAAATGTCTGTTGAATAAGGGACCAGTCAATGGCATGTCCCAAAGCCTTAGCTTTGGGAAGTGTCTCTCACCTCAGAAGTAAATCTTTTAACTCATTCATACAAAAGAAATTTAGTTTCTTCATGTAGGAATAAATACAAATAAATAAATCTATACTGTGTAGTACACTTTCTTTGTCATCAACTTTACAAAGTAGTTGGCAAATTTCTCTTCTGCAGATAAAGATGAAGTAGCTGAAGTGACTAAATAATGACCTGAATAAACAATGTCTGGGGGTTTTCTTTGTTGAGATGGATTTGACACACAATTTTTGGAACGTGAACGTGAACATGAATGTGAGTGTGAACGTGAACGTGAACATTCCATTCCAGTGAGACCCATGCTTCAAATTGTCACATGGGCACTGTTATTTGGCTGTCTCACAGACAACCTAAAGCAGTTCATCTGTAAGTTACTCTTCCTATTCTCCTGATTAGCTGGTGGAGCAAAAACTGGGTTCCCCTTTGACCTCCTTCCTCTTTCTCAGCTCCTTATTCCAAACCGAGCACTATCCTTGCCAATCTCACCTAGTTGATTGTCAGCATAATACCTTCATCGCCATACCTGCCATGATTACCGTAATTCAAACTCTCCTTGGTTCTTGCACTTTTATTTTAAATTTTTTAATTGAGATTTTAATGAAAGTTTCTAGGGAACTTGGATTTCCATACATTCATTGTTGCACATTTTCCTTCCTGCCCCAAGTTTGCTTTTCAATTTGAGAAAAAATTCTCTCATTGTTGTACAAATTCCTCACCCCACTCCATTCTACTTTACTATGCAGCTCTTATTCTGGACTTCTGTCATGCAAATAATATCTAATCATATATTCCTTTTAAGCAGTTCTTTCCCTCATCAGTTTCAATGCAGTGCACATTATTTATCCCCTCTTTTCTTAGTTCCTCCCCAACCTCGATGTCAGTCCTGTTTTATAACAGTGGCATTATGTCCTTTTGTGACTAAGATATTTTACTCAGCATAATGTCCTCCAGCATCACCCATTTTGTATAATATCTCATAAGTCCCTTGTTTTTCAGTGTTGCATAGTATTCCACTGTGTGGTATATCCACATTGGATATACTGGCTCTTGACTTTAAAGATTCAGCTCATACACCACTGTCTTGAGGAACCTTTCCAAGGGCAAACATGATATCCATCTTTCTGTCAATTTGAAGACAAAGATGTACCTGATCCAAACTATGGTATGTTCAATAGTTTCATATGAATTTGAAAGTTGGACAATAAATAAGGAAGATTTTAAAAAAATTTAGTTGATGCCTTTGAATTATGGTGGTGGTGAAGAGTACTGACTATCTCATGGACTGGCAAAAGAACAAACACATCTGTCTTGGAGCAAGTTAAACCAGGATGCTCCTTAGAGGAAAGGATGATGAAAAACAATTTTTATATTTTTTTTTAGGATGGTGAAATTTTGTCCATATACTTTAGGCATGCTGTCAAGAGCTACCAGAGCTTAGAAAAAGACATTATGCTTCAAAAAGCAGAGAGACAGTGAAAGAGAAGTAGACCCTCAACAAGATGTAGTGACACTGCACTGCTTACAACGGTGAGCTTGAACACTGTGGAGATTGTAAGGATGGCACAATAGAGAAGGTTTCGATCTGCTGCTCTTAGGGCTGCTGTGAGTGGTAGCTGACACCATGATACTCAGTAATATGGCATCCTGATCGAGAATTACTAAAATTTAACATCATGCCTGACACGAATGTCACTACGTACTACTAACACAATTACTACTACTACTAAGGGGGAGCTCTACTCAAGGGAGCTCTGCTGGCCGCGTGGCAAGGAGCTGAGCTACAATCCCAAAGGTATGCTGTTCAAGTCCACCAGCTGCTATGCAGCATGGGTAATCGTCTCCCATGCAGTTAACTATCTCTGAAAACCCACCAGAGAGTCAGCTATGGGTCATAGTGACTTGATGGCACACAACAACAAAGAGGGAGCTCTGGTAGCTTAGCAAGGAATTGTGCTGCCAACCCAAAGGTATGTGGTTCAAATCTACCAGTTCCTCCATGGAAGAAAAATGGTCTGCTTTCTCCCATGCGAAAATCCACTGGACAGTCAGCTATGGGCCAGTTCCAATTTGACAGTACACAACAATAACAACAAGTAGTACTACATTGACTACTAGTAATTATAACAGTATTCACGGCTATCAAGTAGATTCTAACTCATAGAGACCTTTAAGCAGGTTTCTAAGGTTGTATATCTTCATGGGAGGAGACTCCTGATCTTTCTCCCTCACAGCTGCTGGTGGATTCGAACCACAGCAAGAAGCATGTCCTTTCAGTCAGCAGTGCAAAATGCTATCGACTATACCACCAGGTAAACCTTAAAACCTAAAATCTGGATCCGGTAATATGATACTCATATGCATGATTTGCAATTAGAGGTCCAACATTAAAAGCAACTCATAGCAACCCTATGTCCAACAGCCCAGAACCCTGTTCTCTCCTACACCGTCTCAATGACTCTGACACACTTAATCTCACTGCCCCAGTCACAATGTCAATCCATCTCATCCAGGGTCTTCCTCTCCTGGGCTGTCCTTCCACCCTTCCAAGCATGAGGTCAAAAGACAGACAGGGCTTTAAGATGAGCATCAACATAAGAGAGGGACTCATGCTTTAGAACAATCAACCATGTAAGGTCAAACAAAGCAGCATTTGCTAAGAGACAAATCATAGAAGGCAGAAAGGTCGTCAGAAGGATTAGCAGAAATGAGAATCCCAGGGAGGAAGTAGGGAAAGTGTGAGTACATTGAGGGCATTGCAATTAATGTTATAAAACAAAATGTGTATGAGAGAGTGAATGAAAAATTGCTTGCTTTGGAAACTTTCACTCAAGTCACAATTTTTAAAAAAACTTGGTGGAAAACTCTAAAGTTAAATAAATAAAATCATTACAGATTTTAAGTAAAGATTATAAGGAAGTTGGTTATACTGCTCTTTCTATAAATTTTAAATATTTTCTAAATGAAAAATTGTAAGAGCTTTTTTAAAAATTTTAAAAACCAGAACCCCCTTGTTCTTAGCTATTGGAGGGCTACTCTTCTTGGTGCAGGTTGGGAAAGGAGGGTGTCCCACATGCTATTAAGGTCTTGAGCTTGAGGTCTGGGGACTGAGGTCTCAATCCCACTCTGCCATCAAGTCGCAAGTCATTTCAGCGCTTTGACCTCTGTGGTTTATCTTAAGTGTCCTTCTAATTTTATAGTTGGTAATTTAGAGTCTGCACTTCACAAGCTGTTGAAGTAAACAGAGGTGTGGAATGGAAGGGAAACATTTCTTTCTTATACCCTTCAGCTCTTGTAGATTATCTCTGGACACTATCTCCAATCAAAGGCATTACTCAGACATGAAACAAACCCTGAAATTTGGAGCAGGGGAGGTCTGGTCAGTCCAAGAAAATCCTACTCACATGTGTTCTGTCATAATGTCATTCTTTGTTCTTTCTAAATATCAAGTAATCTTATGATCACACACAAGCTGATAGTGATTAAAAGAAGGCATTTTCCTCATCTGTGCAACTCTATGTGACTTTCAAATATTTACCCAAGACAAGAAGACATTTCTGTCCATCACCTACTCCGCTCATGTCAATTCTTCTCAGACTTTCTACGAGCATTCTTGGATATGGTCTGGGTAGACACCAACAACTACTACAAAAGACTTAAAACAAAGGATTCTTCTGGTTCATGACATCTTTTATTGCCACCATCTGAAACACTACCTCCCCAAAAGTGAAAATCCACTGCATTTGAAAAATCAAAGGAGAAGCAATCATGGAATGAAGTTACGGATGGAAGTTAATGTGGTTATCCCCCAAAAAAGAGTAGGACTCACTGATGGTACATGTTTATTTAACTAGGTAGTGCTGGTTCCATCGTATTATTATCTTTTTTTTTTTTTTTTAAATCATGGATCATTTTCTGAAAGCACAAATATGTAGGAAGTTACTATGTGTATAACTTGCAGCTGAGCTGTGAGAGAGGGAACTACTTGTTCAAAGAACTTCCCTCTATAGTATAGTACAATACAATACAGTAACAATTCTTTGGAGCACCAAGTTCTGTTGTTGTTATTAGGTGCCAGTTGAGTCAACCAGTTGAGTCACCCCAAACTCAGAGTAACCTGAGTTCTAAGAATTGGCAAAGAATATAGGTGAGGGAGCGCTAGTGGCCTAGTGGCAAGAAGCTATGCTGCAATGCCAAACATACATGGTTCGAATTCACCAGATGCTCCACTGGAGAAGGAAGGGCAATCTCCTCCTGTGCACGTTGGATCTGATTCAATAGTACACAACAACAACAACAACAACACCCCCCCCAAAAAAAAGAATATAGGTGAGGAAATGGCCCTGAAACCTCTTACAATTTTGCCTGTTGTTGTTGTTATGTGCCGTCGAGTCGCTTGCGACTCATAGCGACCCTATGTACAACAGCCCTAAATTCCGCTCTGTCCTGTGCCAGTCGCACTGTCTCTGACACTCCCATCCCAATTATCCCAGTCACTGAATCAATCCACCTCATAGAGGGCCTTCCTCTCCTGTGCTGTCCCTCCACCCTCCCAAGCATGATGTCCCTCTCCAAGGACCGGTCTCTGCTCACAACATGTCCAAAGTATGTTAGACGGAGCCTCAGAATCCTTGCCTCCAAGGAGCCACCTGGTTTAACCCTTTCCAAAATTTCCAGTTTTGCCTACATAGGTTAATACCTAATTAAACTGTTTTGGTTTTTATTCAGAAAAGAGAAAAAAAAATTTTTTTGTATCAACATACAAAATGAACACAAAACTATAAAATCCATTTATAGTCTGGAGAAATGCTCTTTTTCTATAAAGATTGTAGTCTAGGAATTTCCCCAAATACCTCATTTCGTCTTCCCCATGTCTCTACACCAAAAGGACTAAGCAACAAAGACCCCCCATGTCGTGAGGATATGGCCTCCGTATCTCCTTTCATTTATATAGTCGAGCGATCACATGCATCAAGAACTGTGACTGGCACCTGGCTCTGTGAAGGTCTAGTGGACTTTCTGTCCTGGGCACTACATCCACAAAGGGCTTTATCATGTAGATTCTTATTATCTCCAAATGATCTTGTATAGAGATAGTCACACAATGAGACTTTCAAGATCAAACTTGAAAACAGTACAATTTTTAAAAAAATCTTGGTTCACTAATTTAAATATATATTACTAATATTAAGTCTTCTACACCATTCCATGGAAATGATTCAGGTCCTGCTGGGTATTCAACTCAAGGAGTAAACAGGTCAGCTGTTGTACCTGTTCTCATACAATTTCGTGTTTAAAGGGGAGAAGTACCAACTGAAGACTGTGGTCCCTGCCAGGGAGGAGAGAGGGTGACGGAGGGTTGTGCTGTCAAACAAGCCTGTCACTTTACCTGGAGGGTCTGAATTTTTACAACGTGGAGATATCTATGTATGAATCACATAGTAATTTTCTATCCCTCCATAAGTTTCACCTTTACGAGACAAACAGCTATGAAGGAGAGCGGAGAACAGTGGGGAGTTTGGGCCTCAATGCATGAGGTAATGAAAATGAGTGACATGATAGAGCTCATAGGGCTGACCTGGGGCTAAAGTCACGACACACACCTGGTGACCACTGTCCACAGGCCTGTGGTAAAACCTGCTCAGATACAAAATTCCCTATTGGGCTCAAGAGTCTGACTCACACATGGGATGACTTACTTTCACGAACTGAATGGTATGGATGAGCCACAAGTGACTTTTACCGTGGTCTGAAATGTGCCTTCTCGGGAGGCGCAATAAACCCAACAAATGCCAAATACCCCTGCGCTGACTCATGACCCTTTTGTCTAGACTAAGATGTCTCATCTCCGTGTTGCTGTGTGTCGTTCATTAATTCTAACCTTAAAATCCACGTGGATGCCACACATGTCCACTGAATGACAACAGGTCACCCCTGTCAGCTTGCCTCTGAGGAAAGCCTGGCTGAGATGCGATCTCAATATCTGGACGGACAAAAGGAGCAGGGGGACAGCATCTTAACCATGTCAATGTGCAGCCCGTGAAAACAGACTGGGCATTGGTAACAGCCAAATTTAGACATAACATTTTTTCTAGATATATCACCAATAGCATAGAGAGAGATCAGGTGGCCTAGTGGACAGAAAGTGATGCTACCAGGCCAAAGGAGGGTGACTTTAATCCGCAGCCCTCTGGCCTGTTTTTAATTGTTTTTTGTCAAATATTCTTCTAGGTTGTTTAGGCCTGGGGTGTCCACTTACTGTACAGAGGTAACTCGTGGTCACTGTGAAGCTGAACACTGTGACACTGATGTGTCAAATGTGATAACGGTTACCGATGACAGACAGCGTTTGGTGGAACTCCCCAATTAAAACAAGCCTGGAAACAGGAGTGACATCCACTTCTGAAATAGCTTGCTTCCAGAAACCCTATGAACCTGGATAAAGGACGAAAGTTATACAAGTATTCAAGTCTTTTGTTCATAGGGTCTTTATGAGTCGCCTACAACTTGATGGCACTTAACAACATCTTTTTTTAATTTTTATTTTATTTTATTCTGATTTATTTACAAAGTTTGAATACATTGCTTTTCATAAAAGATCCTTCCCATTTCCTTTCACCCCACCCACCCACAGAACTGTGCATCCCCATGATTAACACCCTACACCCCCAGCCATCCTCACCCCTCTATTTCCAACCCTGATATATCTTGAAAGGCACTGCTTTCAAGTTTCTGAATAAACTTTGAGACAATATGGCATAAACTATGACTATCCAACAAATGCTTCTAATGAGAACAATTAAGTCAAAGTGACCGTGCGTGCGGGTACGTGTGCACCATTCTGTTTCAATATGGCAGGTACCTTCCTCACAGTGTATGCTGTGAGTGAGGATATGGACACAGGTAAAGTCAATACAGAGAAATACAGTCATATTCAACTGAAGGCTGTACAAGGTGGAGAGGAAGCACCAGGCACGAGCTCTGTCCCGGCAGGTCTTTAAAACACATGACAGGCAAGAGTTGTCACGTAAAACACAGGAGGCCTAGGTAAAGTTAGAATCAGATGAATAATCTTAGTATGCATTGTTGTTGTGTGGACCATCAAGTCATAACTGACTCATAGCCAACACTCCAGATGGTTTTCAGAAGCAGTAAATCGCTCAAGTAGGAGACTGCCCATCTTTCTCTCATGGAACAGCTCGTGGATTCAAACCGAGTACCTTTGTGTGAACAAAGCAATTTCTTTTCACTAAGCCACCATATATTATGACTATTGCATGGGGAAAAAAACAAAACAATGATCTGTATTTATTTGTATTTGCTAAATTCAACAGTCTTAATGGTGGAAGAGGGGCAGAAATACAACTGTATTCCTGTCTACCTTTGTCATAATTTTTATTAACATCAGCAATACTTAACACGTGTAGCAAATGCAGACTGAGGCAATGCTGTAAGGAATCCTGAAGAATGAATCCCTCTACCTAAAATATTCAGAACATGCCTACTTTTCCGCTCATGGTTTCCTTGAGATCCTGACTGTATGTTGTTCCTCTTTCTGCAGGGCTTAGTTCAAGGACTGGCATGGGGTGTCTGCTGCAAAAGATCCCTTAAAAATTTTAAAGACCAAGGATGTGATGACTAAGGTACATCTGACCCAAGTCAAGGTCTTTCCAGTTGCAAAACCTGGACTGTGAAAGAGAGAAACAAAACAAGACAATGATGCGCTTGAAGCCTGATGTCGCTGAAGAATACGGAATGTACCGTGGACTTACACAAGAATGAACAAATCAGTGTGAGAAGAAATACAATCAAAATGCTTCTTGGAGATGCGACTCCAACTCACTTTCTTTGGACAAGGTATCAGGAAAGACAAACAGCTAGAAAAGAACGTCATCTCTGGGAGGCAGTGAGCCAGCCACTGCCATGGAGCCATGAGGGACTCAGCTGACTTGCAAGAAGTGTTCAGACGCCAGAGATGGCACGGAGATGGCTGCCCGCCTGTGTCCTGCCAACCTGAGAGGCGCAACTCCGTATGGACTATGCTGCCAAAGGTAATGATGAATGGACGTCAGGGAAACTCTCAGTGAGAGCAACTGATACAAACCAGGGCAACAAGGAACTCAAAACACACCGAGAGTCATTAAGACGGCACAGGATTGAGTAACATTTCCTTCTGCAATCCATCAAATGCAAAAACTCACTGCCAACGAGTCCATTCTGACTCATGGCGACTTTTCATGGGATTTCCACAGCTGTAAATCTTAACAAGAAGAGACCGCCCATCTTTCTCCCACAGAGACCCTGGTGGATTCGAACTGCTGGTGAGCTTAGTCTTTGGTTAGCAATGCAGTACACCAGGGACTACACCACCAGAGAGCATGGCATTGACTTCATGGCAACTAACAACGACAAAAGATGCTAAAAGTACATTTTTTTAAGTAAATGAGGATTTCATATAGAATGGTAGAACTGGGAGGAAATTGGGAAGAATTAAAATGATAAAACTGTGTATGACAGAAAATAGCAGAACCTTTCAGCGCAGTAATGCAACTAAATGATCTCTTAGCTCGCTTAGTATGGACAGCCTGTCTCAAGCAAGTGCAAGACAAAACTGGGAGATCAACATTTATGTAATTATGTATAAAACAAAGCTATAATTAAAGTGGAGGGGATTAAGTGTTGTACAAGTCCAAAGGGAAGTCAGCAGTTCTAACCAGGATAGTTTGAGAAAGTTTAGGTGGAAAATGTAAGTTCTGTAGAAAGAAGGCACGGCCTTCAGAGTAGTTCCTGCGTCTGTATTCAGAGGGTTAAGGGAGAATGGAATTTGATGATTAGAGGGTTGTTTCTACCTCTAGTTTTACTAACTTTATTAAAATCTTTCTGGAGCCTCCAGAGAGATTAGCACAATGCATTGCACTCTATGGCTCTGTGTATATGTTTTCAAAAAGAAAGGAAGTAACTGACAAACACAATGAATTTCCATTTCTCTGTTATTGTGTGCCGTTGAGTGGGAACTGACTCATAGCTGACCCTCTAGTGGGTTTTTAGAGGCAGTTAATCACATGGAAGGAGCTTTGCCCAGTCTTCTGTACAGCAACTGGTGTATTCGAACCCCATGACTTCAGGACTGCAGTACGGCTTCTTGCCACTAGGCTCTCAGTGAAATTCTATAGGGGAAATTCACTTTTGAAGTTCCATCCCTCTAGTAGTTCATACTTTGGACATGTTGCAAGGAGGGACCAGTCCTTAGAGAGGGACATCATGCTTGGGAAGGGTGGAGGGGCAGGCAGGAGGGGAAGACCCACTTTAAGATGGATTGATTCTAAAAAAAAAAAAAAAAAGATGGATTGATTCTGTGACTGGGATAATGGTGGGTGAGGCAAACACAGTAAGATTGGCACAGGACAGAGCAGGATTTAGGGCTATTGTACAAAGGGTCGCTATGAGTTGCAGGCAACTTGATGGCACAAAACAACAACCCTGAGGAAGAAATATAGTCAATCTCACCCCATGCAACTTACAGCCTCCAAAAACTGGATGGAGAAAATGAATGAATTTCTAATTTTAAGGTGATAGGTTGAGTTTGCTTTCTTTAGTTCTATACCATTTTTCTTTCCTAGTAAAAGGTAACCATTTGCCTTGACAAAAACCAAAAGGAGGTTATTTCGTCAAAAAATGTGAAAACCACAAGTGTCAGCCATAATTGCCTCAGTACGTTGGGTTTTGTGTGTATTGACTCTGCCAAATTGAGTGGTCAGCTATTCATAAATCCTCTCAGTGAACAATAAATGTAAAACCCCAAAATCCTTTACAGAGTCCAGTTCCTTCCAGTTAAGATTGTTTTAAAATTTACTCTCAACTAAAAACACTATCTAAAGCAAAAATGAAATTAATCCTAAAATCTAAGTTTCAAATATTATCTAAATCAACATTTACCTAAAAGAATAGAAAATTTATGATACTGGAAGTAAAAAGAAAATGGCACCAAGAACTGTTGTCAAATATACAACTCCATGAAGAAAAACTTCTAAGAAAGATATTAGTGGTATGTGAAATACTGCAAGAGGATGGAAAGTACTGGTTTAAACTAAAACAAACAAACAAACAAAAATGTAGAGTCTATCAGCATTTTCCTAATGACATCAGAAAACCAAGCCAGCTTAATCGTTTACTTGATAAGGTCCCGTGGTAATTTACAAATTCTCTTTTCCTCATCTTTTTTCAGATCTAGAAAGACCAAAGAAAAATAATAAACTTCAAAATATAAACACTAAGTTTCATAAAATCAGAAAAATCTAATCTTGGCTATGCTCTCATGAGTTAGAATCCAAGTAAGTACAGACATTTGATTGGTGTTCTATGATTCAACTAAATAAGAGAGGACATTCAGTTACGTGAGACTTCTGAATAATATGAGTAACTCAATTGTTCTACAAAGAACAAGCAAAACAATAACAACAAGCTTTCATTAAAGTTCACTTTCTCTTAGGTAATAGAGCTGACGTGTATTACAGCTTTCTCTTCTTTATTGAAGATGGATCAATTCATAACAGTGATTCTGCAGCATTTGGATGGATCATAAGAACACCTAAGGGAATCTTTTTGCTTAAAAAAAAAAAAAAGAACACTGATACCATTGCCAGATAACATTCTTAGTTGGGGTAGTCACCCAAAGTGACAGTAACCAAAAAAAAAGCCTCCAAGGGCCACAAGGCCACAACCCCGAAAATTGTAAAAACTGCAAATGAGAAAACTCCTCCTTCTGAAGATATTGAAAACATTCAGATATATAAAAGGCACAGGAAGGGGCATGTAGGACTAAAGGATCACTGCTAATCTTGACTCTTGAATTTTGAAGCTTGTGGAGGAAAAAAATGAGCACCCAGCCTGCAGTGTTGAAAAAATGTTTGAGGCCGGCATGCCTTGTGGGTCTGTTCATCACCAGCATCTTCTCTCTGGAATGTGACCTGCTGAATGCTCACCTGAGTAGAATCATCCAGCAAAATGTGAGACTTCTGAGCACTAACAACTCATTTCCTGCAGAATGCCTAAGAGATAGGCAAGCTTTCAACTTTCCTGGAGAGTTTCTATCATACACGTCGCCTATGAAAAGGGAACTCATGGAAGCCTTCTACGAAATGTCCTTAAAGGTCTTCAACATCTACAGTCAATACCCTGTCAAGACGGCTTGGGAAGAGAAACACCAGAGTCAAATCCAAATGGGACTTCTTCGCCAAATAGAGTTCCTGGAACGTTGTCTGAAGAAAGAACAGGGAGAGAATGGAGGAGGAAAGCCCAGGGAAGAGAACCTCAGTTACTCAGGAGCTGGCGAGCCCCCAGGGAGCAACCAGGAACTGCAAAAATACTTCAGTAGGATAGCCAATTTCCTGAAACAGAAAAGGTACAGTGACTGCGCGTGGAAAGTCGTCCAAGTAGAACTCAGGAGGTGTTTATACTTCTTTCACAACCTCGCAGTGCAACTCGACAGGGACCAAGGTAGAGTTTCAGAATGAAAACCTTCATTTCCCTCCCAAATCTGCTCCTTCTCTCTCTCTCTCTCCTTTTTAGAGATTGTCCTGCTGGCCTGTGTACCCCCGCATTCAATGGGACTGGTGGTGATTTATGTCATCTTCACGGTCTTGAAAACTTGGCCTTTCAATACCCATCACATTCAGCTCTCTCAGGAGAGGTTGGGCCAAACATCCTATAAGCGACCAAGAGTCCTTTGAGAAAGTCATGTGGAGAGAGCTGTGTGTGTGCTTCTTTTAATAGTTTCACTATTGCAACTGGCACTGTGGTTGAAAATGTATGCAGTGAAACCTACACTAATCAACAATTTCTACAGCACAATTCAATGACAGTGATTACACGCTTTTGTTGTGTAGCCATGCTTGTTCTTCTTTTCAGTTAATCTTCTGGAAAGAATTTTCAGTGCGTTGGATTCTCCTTCTTCTTCCTCTTGTATTTTCTCCTTCATTTTGCTTTTGCCATGTTGTTTGTACTTGTTTTGCCCCACCACGATGAAACTTTGCTAAGTCAATATGGAACAGAAAATGCTGCAAAGTTTAATACCTCCATGGCTTAGCCATTTAACTGGGCTTAACACTATCAATAGTTCAACATATTAAAAGAGTTACATTATCTCAATAGAATTAAAAACTTTTCCTTTCTCTTTCAAAGGAAAAAAAGTTGACTTTCCTGGACCATTTGCTTCGAAGCTTGGTTTGTTTGGAAATAATACAATATAGGATGATATTTATTACTTTGGGAGAGTAAAGATCTACTGTGAGATTGGCTGCTTGAATTAGCCGACCATTAAACTCTTGCCCAAACTTTGAGAGCCTATAATACCAAATTATCAAAGACAGTTCATCTCTACTGTGTATGAACTGATTTCTATGTCTGTATGTGTGACAATCTCAGGAGAAGTGTCCCATTCCCACGTAATATTGTATATTTTTAGTACCTAAAGTGAAATTCTTATAGTCAAACACTGGAAGAATTTTACAGTGGATTTTCCCAATTTAAAAACTGCATTTTTATCTGTTAAGTAAATGTGCTATTCTAAACATAGATGTCACTTTAATATCTTACTCTTTTTGAAGTTATTTTGTGCCTAAGATTACCTTAGTGTATTGATTTGGTTCCTTTTGTATGGTCTAATCATCCGTGTTAACCACTTATCTGATACAAATGTTCTCTTTTTTTCCTTTTTCACCCTATTTCAGAATGACTTCCTTTGAAATGAGAATTAATGCAGAGACATAACAAAAGGTTATAAGAATACTCTGGGAACTCCAGAAGAAAAAGTCAGATAACACAATTACAAAGTGAGCAAAAGACATGGAAAGCCTTTTCATAGATGAAAACATTCAGATGGCCAACAGACACATGAAGAAATCAAAACTAAAATGAGATGCCATTTCACCCCAGTACCAATGACTAAGTTTAGCATAGCAGCCAACAATAAATGTTGGAAAGGATGTGGAGAGGTGGGAACCCTCATATACTTACACTATTGGTGGGACTGTAAAATGGTACAACCTCTCTGGAAGGTAGTTTGGCATTTCCTCAAAAAAGCTGAAACTCCGTATGACCCAACTATTCCACTACTAGGAATATACCCCAAAGAAATTAGAACTGAGACTCAAATGGAGATTTGAGTGAACCAGTGTTCATAGCAGCATTATTTACCATCACAGGAACATGGGAACATCCCAAATGTCCAACCACAACAGAATTAAGAAATTGTGGTACGTTCCCATAATGGAATACTACGCGGCATTCAGGAGCAATGATTTAAAAAAATAACACATATCTTGAGAGAGAATGGAGAGCACTATGCTGAGTAAACTACCTCAGTCTCATAAAAACAAAGACGGCATAAAAAGAGAAGAATAACTAGTAAAACATGTATGAGAGGTCCAAGGGGGGGGGGAAGGTGGGAGCAGAGGGGGGAGGATCGGGAGGAGGGAAATAGTTGCTATTCTATTTCTCACAAAATTTTTATATTGATGTATATTGTAATAAACTTGTTGCAATTGAAAACAAAGAACTAATACAGAGATTGTGGCTAAACACATGTATGGAAGAAGGTGAAATGACCTGGTTCAACCCTTGGGAGATCTCTCCTGCTTTCCTCACATCCAGCATGCAGCCAAGCGGCTGTGCTTCAAGACTGTTCCAAGTACAATGATCAAGTTGTAGAGCCAAGGAGAGAAACAAAGGCACATTTCCATCCAAAAGTTAGGAGAAAATTTTTAAAGAACAAGTGATAGACCATGCTACATAGTTATCAGTGGAAAGACCAGATAATAAATGTGACCCTTTCAGTAAAAACAACTCATCAATAGACTAGTTCTAAAGGAACAAAACCTCAGACCACTATAGTGTAAGTGGACAAGGGGGCGGGGCACACAAACAGCTAAGAAGTAAAGACAGACTAGGGATTTTCTGTGGGTCTCTCTTCCTAATAACTCCACTGGAATTATATTAGTTATTTCAGTAATAATGGGTACAGGTTTGCCAAGTGCTTGCTACTTGGGGGAGTGAAGAAGAGGCCAGGAAAGCTGAGCCTTTGCAGTCAATGCAGATTATTTAACTGTTCAGGCAAGGCCAGATGTCAGAAACAGGATGCTTTCGTAAATGGTGAGGCACAACCTAACACCCCTACTGAAAATGTAGTGGGCATAAATTGGCAAAACATCACAAAGGAAAAGGCACCAGCAATTTGGAAGGAAAAAGAGGTTCAATCTTGCCTGTGATTAAAGAAATGCAAAAAGAGGACAATAGGATACTAGCCTCCCGTTAGCGTGGCAGAGATGAAGATGAAGAATGCAGAGTGAGTGGGTGTGGGGAACAGACACGCTGTGTATTGCTGGGGAAAGGGCAAGCTGGCACAGACTCTCCGCAGGACAACATGGCAATAACAAACACTCCACAAAGAGCACCGTAACCTTTGAGTCTTACCTCTCCCTCTACAAATGGATCCCAAAGACATAACTGGAAAAGACTCTTAACCTCAATCTTGACAATATTATCTTTTAATTCATTTTTGCCTCTTTGTACTTTGCGAGGTTTTTTTGCCCCCAAGATGGGTTTTCAGGGGAATCCCTTTTAAATTCTAACTCAACAAGCATATCTCCCTCAATGACTACCTGAGGTCAAGATCTGAGGTCACTATGTGGTGGCTGAACAACAAACAGTCACCATGCCCTAACTGGGTACTTACTGAACAACCCACCTTTTTCTGGGTTGCTTTTCTCCTGCTACTTCTGCTGTGCTGCTAAATTGCAAATGAATTCATTCTTGGGGATCACTTTCATTATTATATGTTTGTAAAACGCCTTCTAGTCCTTCAAAGAATTTGTCTTTTATTTCTTCCTGTTGGTCCCAAACATTACTATCCAAGAATTGCTGCAGAAAGTGCTGATTTAGGTCCCCAGTCCTGATTAAGCAACCCTCATTTGCTTGTCACTAAATCAAATCTCACAAGTTCTGAGAAGTCGAGTGAAGTGAAAGGTCTGGGACTAATAAGCCATGTGCCAAAGCTTCAGTTTCCCTTCACAAATGAGCTCATTTTTCCTGGGAACATGAGGGGGTAAATGTTTAAGTGAAGCTTCTTCTCTCCTTCGTCCCCTGGTTTGGGGTGAGGCCAGACAGAATCGAAAGTTGGAAAGTAAAGTTGTTGAGATGAGTGAGTGTCCTTGGGAGAGAGGCTGACTGGGCGCTGCAGGTAACCGGGTCAGCTGCAAGTCTGTAGTGAGGGAGGTCCAGGTACTAACAGGTGCTCCAAAGGCAGCTCTCCAGGCACCACCTAGGGCCCCTGCGCTCTCAACGTGATTGCTTTGCTTTTGCCCCACCACTTCTTTAATAAATAATTAACCCTCCCTAGGAACGAACACGATGCGCGAACGTCTAACTTCTGGGAGAGGCAGCGGAAAAGAGCCACCTCTAATGTAACAGGAGCCCCCAGGGGGAAACAGCCAGCCCGGAGGCGTCTGTGGGCCGGGACTGGGAAGCCTGAACCTGGTCCTATCAGCGTCCTCCTTGCTCTACGAGAGCTACAGTGAATAGAGAGGGCTGAGATTTAAACGTGAGCCCTTAAAGGACGCCAGGACTTCACGTTCTTTCCAGAGAGATCCGGGCCACTTTATCCAGGCACAGCTTTCAGGCTTCCAAAGCTACTCGACCATAATTCGCATTCACTTATCCTTCAGATCTTGAAAACTCACAGACCCCAGAACTTGGGCTTTCCTACACATGGGGGGGGGGGGCTCACTCAATCCCATTACCCGGGCGGGCGCCTCTGCTGGGGATTGAAATCCCCGGGATCCCACCAAAGGCACCCCACACACACACACCCCCTCCAGAGTGTGGGCGGAACCCTGCTCGCAGAGTTTCGAAAGCAGCACCCCTCCCGGGTCTATGCACTTCACGGCGCTCTAGGACAAGCTCTGAGCAATGCGCCCCGGGCTAAGCGCAGCCCAGAAGGCGGAGAAGGAACAACTTTCTCTCCGCCTTCTAACCGCAAGGCCCCGGCAGGGTGGCCCCGGGGGGTCCCGCTCCACTTCTCCCCCAGGCGGTTCCCTGGCCGAGGGGGCCTGCGACTCCCTAGGAGGGAGTGTCGGGGCAGCGTGAGGGGCTTCCTCCCCTCCCCAAGCTCCGCCAGATGTTGGGAAAGCAAACAATAGGGGAAACGTGGGCAAACAAAAGGCCATTCGGCACGATCTCAGCCGGCTCAGTCGAGCGGTCTCAGTAGAGGCGCGTGGGAAGGGGACAAGAAAGGGGGAATGGAGAGGCCCCAAGGCGGGCAGGCCCTCGGGGACTTTCTAAGCAGCTGGGGTTGCCCATTCCCCTCCCGAGATGGGTCCAAAGGCGGGAAGGAGCAATCAAAGGAAAGTTGAAAGGGTTCCACCTTCCTTCCCGGACAAGGGAAAAGGAGGGGCCGGCACCTCGCATGTTTGACAGTTGTTGGCCAGGGGTTCAGCAGGATCTGTACCTTCCTTCGCACACCCTGTCCCTCCCGGTAACATCAAGAGCCCCCGGCTAACCCCGCTGACGGTGCGGAGTTCCCCTTCTCCGCCCCCAAACCGATCCGCCTCCTCCAAGACCAAAGCGCCCAAAGTTTGCCCCCTTGCCCCGGGCGCACTTTTGTAAAGTTTGTCTTCCCGCCCAACGCGCACTCTGCAGGCGGCGGCGGCGACGCGTGGGTTCGGGGAAGGCTTGCACGGCCGAGGAAGGAGCTCTTAGTTACAGAGCTTCTAAAAACCAAAGACCCCCGGAGCTCAAAGGTGGGGACTCAGGACCCCGGCCCAGTCCCGGAAGGGCACACGAGGGGCCGGCCAGGGCCAAGGTGCGAGCCGGGGTCTGGGAGGGACGCCAGCCCCGGAAGCCGGCGGACAGCAGCGCGGAGGAGGTCTCCCCTGCGCCCCCGGAGCGCGCCCCCGGCACCCGCGGCTCCCGCACCCTAGCCGGGCCGAGAGCGATCTCCGCCGCGGCACCTC
Organism: Elephantulus edwardii; assembly: GCF_000299155.1. Lineage (NCBI taxonomy): Eukaryota > Metazoa > Chordata > Mammalia > Macroscelidea > Macroscelididae > Elephantulus > Elephantulus edwardii. The sequence goes on along the minus strand of NW_006399764.1, from coordinate 4,970,473 downwards.
CTCGCCCCGCACCGTCTTCACTCACCCGGTGGTTTTGCCTTCAGTCCCGGGCCCTGTGGCTCCCCGCGGGTCGGGTCAGCTGAAAGCCGGAGCCGGAGGCCGAGCGTGACGCCGGAGTCCCAGGGGCGACGCCGCAGCTCCTGCGAGGGACTCGCGGCTCGGTGCGCGGTGGCTGCGCGCGAGCTGGCCGGCGGGCAGGCGCGGACTCAGGCTGCAGCCGCCGAGCTCGGAAGCCCCCACGCGCACCCAGCGCTGCGCCGCCGCCAGGGCTCATGTGCGCTCCAGTGCCGCGCCGGCCTCCGGGCCGGGACCCCTGGCGGCCGCCCGCGGAAAGGCAGCTCGGTGCCGACCGGAGACAAGCTGTCTTGAGGGTCACCTCCCCACCCCCTTCCTGGGAAAACTAGCTCTGGTGGCGCAGTGGTTAAGAACTTGATTGCTGAACGGAAGGGTCAGAGGTTGGAATGAATTCACCATCTAACCAGCTACGCAATACAGAGGTCAGAGATAGGAGCTTGCCAGTTGCTCAACAGGAGAAAGAAGTGGCAGTTGGCCATAATAAAGGGATGTGTGTGTGCGTGTGTGTCTCTGTCTTGAATTTGGTTCCTACTTACATACCTGACAGAGGGTTTCCCAGGCTGAAACAAAGTCTCTGTAAATTGTCATTAAAATTAATTTTTAAAAAAAGGGGGAGGCAAGAGGCCGAAAGAGCCCATCTTTGTCATGCGGAGCAGCTGGTAGGCTCGAACTGCCAGAGAAGCGCCACCTTTGGGTCACTAGCGCGCCTCTCTAGGGACTACGCCACCACCAGAGCCCTGCGAGACTGCACTGTGTCCTATAAAGTCACCACGAGTTGGTATGAACTAAAGGACAACAAGCTGGAATGCTTTGTTTCTCTCTGTTAAAGATGGGCGCTGGTTTCCAACCTTGCAGAAAAGACATGGACACGTGGGTCAACACAGAGAGGAAGACACTGAATCAGAAAAGATAGATTCTGAGTCCTCAAAGGCTGCTTCCAAGCACACGGAAAGGGGGAAACCCCTAGCTTTCTCCAAGATTTTTGCGTTGTTTTCTGAAAAAATGCCAAAGCTTTAATCACTGGAAAACACTCCAGGAATCTGTTGGATTTATTTAACAAGCTGGGAAAATAATGTAGTGGGCACCGCCTTTGAAGCCCATTCTCAGTCCACCCCTTACTGCGTGTGTGGCTGTGGTCCGAGAGCTCTAAGGCTCAACTCTCAGCGCCTTTGTAAAATTGGGGGGGGGGGGGAATACCTACTTTTGAGGGTCGTTGAAAAGAGTACTTTATTGTTGTTGTTGTGTACCACTGAGTACACAACCCACGGACCCTCCAGTGGATTTTCAGAGGCAGTTTATTGCCTGAGGGTTGGGGGGGAAGATTGTCCATCCTTCTGCGGAGTAGCCAGTGAATTCGAACCGTAAGCCTTCATGATTGCAGCGCAGCTTCTTACCACTAGACTACCAGAGCTCCCTGACAGTAGTCTAGATACAGACAGTGAACTCTGGAGTTAACAGTGGTGTGTGCCATCCACTGGATTCCCACTCCTTCCCATGACTGAGTAGAACTCTGCCCCCTAGAGCTCCTAGGCTGTAAGAGTTGGGAACCACATGGCCAAGTTTTATCCCCAGTGGAGCTGCAAGTGGATTCCAACTGCTGACCTTTCGATTAGCAGCTGGGAGCTTCATCATTATGTCACCAGGGCTCCTAGTGCACAGGGCTTTTGTTAGGCACCAGCACGCGGCCTCTACCTCGTAGCGATGCTGTGGAGAAGAGAAAGAGGTCCTATCGGTTCCTGGGCCTCCCTCACAGTCTCTACTCTGCATGAGCCCAGTATTGCAGCCACGGAGTCAATGTACCTCGTCGAGGGTCTTCTTCTTTCTCATTGGCCCTCTGCTTTATCAAGCGCAAAGGCTGGCCCCTCTCGGTAACACCCTGAAAGTATATGAGAAGAAATCGTACCATCCTTGCTTCCAAGAATAATCTTGTGTGCACTTCCCTCTCCATGGTTCTCTGTGAAAAACAACTGAGTGTTCCACATCTTTTTATTTACCATATGATAGCATCTTAATTCATTGAGTATCAAACACCCAAGAGCTGCATTTTACAGTTCTTTTTACACAATCCCAAGAGATTTGGAAATCTATTAGGTAGGAATTAGACTATATGGAAAAAAAAAAACATTCTTCCCCTCCCTAAGAAGTTTCCATGGCTGCTAAATGAGAACCTCTGAAAACACGTCCTTTTCAATATCAAGTCAGCTCTGATCTTGCAAGACACATGTAATAAATAGAAGTGGTCTAATGACAGCAGTTCTGGAACAAAATGTTTCCACTTGACAAATGCAAAGATACTGAAAATTGCAAATACAAAACTCAAACAGGAGCAAAAACCGTCAGCCACAACAAACTTAACCCTCAAATCACATTTCTGCATATCGTTGAGTATGTGCTTAAGCCCAACCCAACCACTTCTATCCAGATGAATCCAATTCATAGTGACCCGACAGGGTAGGGTAGACCTGGATTTCTAAGGCTTAAGTGTTCATAGAAGCCAACTGCTATATCAGCTTTCCCCCATTGGGTGCGAATGGTTGCTGACCTTCTTAGTTAGCAGACGAGCAAACAGAAGACCAGGGCTCCTCTTATTCCCAAAGCTGCCCCAGCATTATTGTCTACTCAAAGCCCAGCCAGAAGTTCCATTCATCCTCATGGCATTCATACAGCTGTTTGTCATCAACCAGAACAGTTAGGGTGGACGTCACCTTTAACGACTCCAGTTTACTTTTATTATTAGCTCTTCATTCTCACCACCAGTCTCGATTTGAGAAGAAGATGGTTCCTCCCAGGAATTGGCATCAGATTATTGTTTTCTCTGTCATCCAGAAAAATCTCCGTCCTGGCGTTTTCCAGCTTCTAGATGCTATGCACGCATTGGCTCGTGATCCCTCTTCTCCACCTTCAAATCCAGCCCTGCACATATTTCCTCACTTTCACCTCTTCTGCTGCCTCTCTCTTCCGTTTTCAAAGAACGCTTCTGATGGCATTGATCCACCTGGATAACCTAGGACCATCTTTCTATTTTAAGGTCAGCTAATTAGCCACCTCAGGTCCCTTTTAGGATATGAGCTAATATCTTCATAGGTTCTGGAAATCAGAACATGAGCATTGTTGGAGATCATGATTCTGCCCACAACACTGCCCTCGGAAGTAAAAACATTCCTCCAGGCTCACACAGCAGTGTATCATGCAGTCAGTATTTCAATCTGGCAGTGTGACTTTAAGCCAGGGACACAGTTCACACAGTCCTCTCCATTATCATCTGATAGATGCCCAACTCAAGTCCTCAGGATGCTCTCAATTTAATAAGGATGAAAAGAGAACTCGAAATAACCGCAATACAAACAAAACTGTGGAGAGTAGTATGGAAGAGACACTGTAAATTACTGTAGCGGACAGTAACGAGAAAGATTCAACCTGCATAGCGTTTCTCAGAGGGAACTTCAGTCAAGACATGGCATTGGAAGTGGGCTTGAAGATGATTGGGCATTGATGGAGCTAGGGAGAAAGGTTATTTTAGATGAAGAAAACATTGGGAGAAAAAATAGAACAATTTCAAAATGTGTTCTCTAAGTCAAAAATAATCTAGTTGATATGGGCAACTAGAATATCAAGGCCTGTAATTCATTGATAAGGGCTGGGATCCCAAATGTTTGGCTAATGATTCTAGGAGAATTTGTAACTGGTGTTAATAGTTACCCACGTAGGGCCAATTACTTAAAGGAGATGCTCAAGTAATGACTGAAACGGTAAGTGAAAAAGCAACAGGTGGAAGCAGACAAAGAAAGAATACACTTGCTAAGTGAAATAGTTTCCTAGACTCTGTTCAGCACATCATAAAAGGTAATCTATAACTTGAGCTCCAAACACAGCTTCATATATTCTAGCCCTGTAGGGCTCCATAAGAAAATAGTAGCAGACAATGAGAATGTCAAGGTCATTCCTGACCTTCTAACAAGTACGGTTTCCATAGTTGTTATTTCTGGGACAAAGTAACTTATATTGGAGAGATGCAGTGATGTGTTCAAGATCCCACATCTATTAAAACTGAGGCAATAGTTCCCAGTCTCATGACCATTAATGCTCTGTTGTTAAGTGAAGTTCAGTCTGAACCAATTCATAGCTGACTCTCCAATGGGTTTTCTGAGATTGTGTCCATCTTTCTCCTGAAGAGCAGCCACTCAATCCAAACCACCTGTTTTTGCAATTGGCAGCAAAGCCCCTTACCACCAGGCCACCAGCTCTCCTTTAATGCTCAAATGTTTGATTTTACTCTCAAATCTTTACATAAAAATGAATCTTAGGTAAAGGGATAATGTAATAAGCTAATTACAAACATTTTTTTAATTGTCTCTCTTGTTGTGTAACAGTTTTGTGATGAATTACAGATGGCTTTAGCGTCTTTGCCACTCTCTCCATGGTGAGGTGTTTATTTTCCTTCCTTTGTGTCTTGTTAGTTTTGTGACTTGAGTTAACCAATAAAACTTAGCACATAGAAAAATGATACTGCACTACTTTTAGAGACATATAGAAATTTACCCAAATATAGAGACAATAAAATTGTTGTAAGCCAGTAAATTTTGAATTATCTGTACATAACGATAGTTAACCAAACACTCTCTTTGCAATGTATATTTGTACAATTTCTGATAACTAATTATAATTTTTGAAAACCAGTTACCACTGATTTAGATTCATGCCAACTCCTTGCATCACAGTAGCAGTGGACTCCACTAGAACTTTGATGGCTCATTTTCCAGAAGTAGATTACTGAACCTTTCTTCTCCAAACTCCTCTGGGTGAACTTGAACTAACCTTGTAGCTAGCGGTCTTGAATTTGGGCTGGCCTTGTTGGTGGCAAGCGGGATAATGTAGAAGTGACGATGTGTCAATTCAATAAGTAACCCAAGTTACTTATGCAGGTGCCTTGTATACTTCTGTTCTCAGGACCTTGTCATTGAAATAATAGAGACCAGCCTATGCAAAGATGAAAGATACACAGAGCTGAGTCGTCTCAGTTAAGGCCATTCAAGACCTATCAGTCCTCAGTTGAACTTGTCACTGAAACCAGATGCCATCCACGCTATTCTGAGTCACTGACCCTAAATAATAGGACTGCCAATGTGATTCTTGGGCTCATGAAAAGTAGTGAATGGGTGTTATTTTAAGTTACTGAGTCTGGAGGTGAATTGTTAGCAAGCATTTATTGTGGCAGTAGATAAGTGTTGCAGATGATAGGGTGAAGATGAAAATATATTACTTGTATGAGTGGCTCGTAAATAGGAACTCAATAAATGTTTCTCAGACTGCAAAGGAGCTGGTAAAGTAACCCAGCAGTATGGGGTTTAATTGAAGACATAATGGGATAGATAAAAATGGGTTATTATGCAGTTATTAAGGTATGTTGTTTGGAATATATCAAATATTTTTCTGTTAAGAAAAAAAGAATGTTGTTGCTATTGTTGTGTACCATTGAGTCGGAACCGACCCATATGTGGTCTTCCCGTGGATTTTCAGAGGCAATTTATCACACAGGAGGAGATTGCCCAACCTTATTCTGTGGAGCAGTTGGTGGATTTGAACTACCTGCCTTCAGGATTGCAGTGCAGCTTCTTACCACAAGAGTAAAATTTTAATGACCTATATACTCCTGGGAGGTGATTGCTCATCAGCCTCAAACCAAGTGCCTTTGGGATTGCAGTGCAGCTTCTTGCCACTGGGCCACCAGAGCTCCCTTCATTAATTCTTTGGAATACTCTATTTCTCAGACTTGAAAAAGAAAAGAAACATCAACTTTCAGGTGTATTTCTTAGTTCATCAGTCTAGCCTTTAATTAATTATTTTTAACAAAATGCTGAATGTTATTACAGATAAGGTAACCACTAAAGGAAACAGAAATTCAGAGAATAAAGTCCCCAAACTTCATTAAACTTTGTCTTGTGCTGAAACGGAGACACAATGCTGATTTTCGTTAGAAACTACCCTTTACAGTGATACTTCAGTCCTAGCCTTTCTTGCCATCTGAGCTTTAGCTTTGGTGGTTGTTCCCCTTTGTGTGATTGATTGTTGTAAGGAGTGACTATTTCCTGTGATGCTAAACATTGTGACACTGATGTGTCAAATGTGATAACGTTTACCCATGGTGGACAGTGTTTGGTGGAGCTCCCTGATTAAAACAAGCTTGGAAGCAGGAATGGCATCTACTTATAAAACGGCTTGCCGCCAGAAACTCCATGAACTTGGAGAAATGATGAATGTTATACAAGTGTTCAGGTCTTTCATTTATAGGGTTTCTATGAGTCATCTACGACTCAACAGCACTTAACAACAACAGTAACAACAACAACGAGAGAGCTCTGTTGGCCTAGTGGATAGAAAGTTATTCTACCATGTCAAATGTGGTTGATTTAAATCTGCAGCCCACAGGCCTGGTTTTGTTTTTGGTCCAACATTCTTCTAAGTGGTATAACACTGGTCTGTCCATTTGCTGCACAGTGGTAATTCGTGGTTGTTGTGATGCTAAACATTTTGACACTGATGTGTCAAATGCGAAATGGTTACCCATGGTGGACAGTATTTGGTGGAACTCCCCAATTAAAACAAACTTGTAAAATGGGACTGATATCAGGGTGGGGGTAAGACTGAGAAAAACTGGATAAATTGTGTATACTGCACTGAAACAGATGAGGGACTGAATAATTTAAAAGTGATGTATGATAGGGTATTATGGTTATCACAAGAGTCCACAATTAAGATTGCATAGTGGAATGTACTTGGGCGGTTGGAGGGGTGCGGGGGGGATTGTGTACCAGGGAGGGAGTCTTTCTTTTACTTTTGAAAGAGAGGACCGAACTGGGGTAGCGGGGGAAGAGGGCTGGGCGGGTAGAGAAGTGCAGCAATGAATGAATAGAAATCCAAATTCTTTGTAAATGTTCATTAAAATTATTAAAAAAAAAACAAAAAAACAAGCTTGGGAGCAGGAACAGCATCTACTTCTGAAATAGTTTGCCTCTGAAAACCCTATGAACCTGGAGAAATGATGAAAGTTATACAAGTGTTCAGTCTTTCATTCATAGGGTCACTATGAGTCGTCTACAACTTGATGGCACTTAACAACAACAACATATACTTAAAATACATTTTAAAAATATAAAATGATGCACTGTAGCTACTTAGTAATTTTGAAAAGTGGTTACAAAAGTGATTCACAAAGTATCCTGTACAAAATGACTTCAATTTTAACTTTATTAAAATCTCTGTGATAGAAGTTGAAGTTGCTTATCTCTGGGTGAGGTCATAAGATGTAATATTATTATCTACACTTCTTTCTACTATCTGAGAAGGCTCAATTTTTTTCTTTTTTTAATGTTTTATTTTATGTGTGTGTGTGTGTGTGTGTGTGTGTACCGTCAAATCAGATCTGACTGGTACAGGAGGAGATTGTTCCTCCTTCTCCAGCAGAGCATCTGGTGGATTCAAACTGCTCACCTCTGGAATTGTAGTGCAGCTTCTTGCCACTAGGCCACCAGAACTCACCTCAATTTTCTTTTTAAACTAATAAAACTCCCTCAGACCCTGTTGTTGCTGTTGTTACATGCCATCAAGCCTACTGTGACTTACAGTGGACCTATAAACAATGAATCTGAACCATGCCCTATCCTGTGCCATCCTCATCATCTCCGATACGCCTAATCCCATTGCTATAGTCATTGTGTCAGTCTGTCTTGTTAAGGATCTTCCTGTCCTTTGCTGTTCCTCCACCTTTCCAAACATGATGTCATTTTCCAAGGACCAGCCCTTCCTAACAGCATGCTCAAAATGTGTAAGATAAAGTTTCACTGTCCTTTCCTCTAAGGACTTTCCTTGGTTGCACTTTCACCAAGACATATTTTTTGATCTTTTGGCAGTCCATCAGATATTTAGCACTCTTCTTCAACACCACAACTCAAAGTTACTGATGTCCAACTTTCAAATGCATAGGAAGTAACTGAAAAGACTATGACTTGAATCAGGTGCACCTTAGTCTTTAAACAGACATCATTGCTCTTTAGCACTATAGAGGGATCCTTGGCAGAAGATTTCCCAAGTGCAGCACATCTTTCGGTTTCATGACTTTTCTCTGGGTAAGGTCATAACTGGTAATTTTAAGTGTATGTTCTAAATGTCTTTATATTATCTGAGCTAGTTCAATTTTATTTTTATACTATTAAGAAAACCCAAAGCTGTAGAAGCCTTTTTATTGAATCAAGACACCTGGGGAGAGATACTCTGAGAGAACATTTTGTCTCTTTTCTCCTAAATTACTGGCTCCTTCACTGAGGCCCTTGAAGGGCACACAGGGAGAGGGTGACACAGTCAGGCTTTGTTTAATGTCAAATGAATGTGCTGAACCCTCAATTGTTCCAAAACAACTCTGTATGCTTTGCTGAAACTCAACGTGGGGCCACATTCAGCCGCTGGCTGGAAATATGTGATCCCATCGACACGGGCAGAAGTTCTAAGTGGACCACTCTGATATGACGGTGGAGGCGACCAAGAAAAATTATCCCACCAGCCAGAAGCAGTCAACACAGCATGCTTACTGCGACCTCTTCTGTCCACTTTCAGTATTGCTGCATCATTGTCTTCCCTTTCTCTAGCCTCGTCTTGTTGGACAGTGCCTCTGGGTCTTCAGACCCCTTGACAGAGGACTTTCCTCACACCCAACTTCTGGTACTGGAACCCAGCTCCAGCTCTGCTACTACGAAGGCCCTATCGTCCAGACCACAAGGTAAGTACATAATCCAAGCAGTACCAAGAGAATTCAGCTCCATGGGGGAAACCATGCAGCTTACTGCTTGCTATAAAGGTTTACAGTCTTGGGAACCTGTGAGCAGTTCTACTCTGTCTTACAGAGTTGCTAGGAATCTGCTTGGGATCTTGGGTGGCCTAGTGGTAAGCAGTTGTGCTGTCACCCCAAAGGCATGTGGTTTGAATCCACCAACTGCTCTGTGGGAGAAAGACGGGCAATTTCTTCCCATGTGATTAAACTGCCTCTGAAAATCCACTTGGGGGTCAACTATGAATTGTTTCCTACTTGACGGTAAACAACAACAACAATGAGTCTGTTTAGAGGTGATGGTGGTGGGTTTGGTTTTGGTTTTATCTTTAAGATGAAAGCAACAGCCTGATAAATTCACCTGAGAAACATATAAAGAGAGAGAGTTGCTGACATTGCTTAAATTCCTGAATCCAGGAGGACTGAGGGCCCACAGAGCCACCGAGTTTCCAGTCACAAGCATCAACAGATTTCCTTTTTCTTAAATTAGTGTGCAGTTTTGTCACTTGCAATATGGTGGTGTAGTGGTAAGAAACTGCACTGCAATCCCAAAGGCATGAACCCACCAGCTGTTCCCAGGTAGATGATTAACTGCCTCTGAAAACCTGCCTGAGAGTCAGCAACTGGGCCAGTTCTGACTCAATGATGTACAACAACAACAACAACAACAACAACAACACAGCAAGAGTTCTAACCCAATAAACTACTGGTAGGCAGCTCAGGAAAGGTCATTAAATGAAGAGGTGGAACGACTCTCAAGTCCATTTGCCTTAGCATTTTGTGCAGTTTCAGAGCATTTACAAAAGGTGAACAGAACAGAATAGAAGCCTACTTTCTGGCCAACTGACTAGAAGAGGCCCATATTTATTTCCATCTCAGGAAAAAGGTGATCTGACAGAGTGTAGAAATTTTTGAGCAATATCATTAATACCACATATAAGAAAGATCTTGCTGATGATTACCCAAAAACAGGTCGAACAATATCAACAGAGCAGCAGACGTGCAGGCTGGGCAATGTTAGATGGATCTTAGCTGAGAGCAAAGAGTACCAGAGGAATGTCTATCTGTGTTTCATTGGTTATGCAAAGACATTTGACTGTGTGGATCACAACAAACTGTGGCTGACTCTGAGAAGGACAGGAATTCCAGAATACTTAATTTTACTTATGTGAAATCTATATGTGAACTAGCAGGCAGTCGTCAGAACAGAGCAAGCCAGCACAGCATGGTTCAAAATCAGGAAAGGTGTATGCCAGGAATGCATCCTGTCTCCATACCCTTTCAATCTGTATGTGGAACACATCATCCGGGAGGCTGAACTTTATAAAGAGGAACGCAGCATCAGGATTGCAGGAAGACTCATCAGCAACCTGCATTATGCAAATGACACAACCTTGCTTGCTGAAATTGAGGAGGACCTGAACCATTGGCTAGAGAAGGTCAAGGACTGCAGCCTTCAATACGGATTGAAGCTCAACATCAAGCAAACAAAGTTTCTCCCCTTTGGGCTAACAGCATCATGATATATGGAGAAGAGATTATCAACAGCTTCAGCTTGATTGACTCTACCATTAACACTCTTGGTACCACCATCCAGAAAATCAAGAGATTAATTTCATTGGGAATATTGTGCAAAGAGTTAGAGTCAGAGAACAAGAAGGGAAGAACTCACTATTTCTCAAGCTGAAAGATCTGAAAAACAAATTCAAGCCTGAAGTTGCAATACTGAAGGACTGCAATGAGCAAAATCTTGAATGATCCAGGAAGCATCAAAAGAAGATTGAAGGACTACCCAGACATACTGTGCCCAGAAGAATTTGTTGACACCGAACAATTTCAGGAAGTACCACAGAAACAAGAGTCAATGATAATAAAAGAAGATAGATGGTCAAGCTGTGTTAATGGTATTGGCAAAAAATAAGCCCCCAGGAATAGATGGAACATACAGACATGTTTCAACTCACAGATAACCACTCTGGATGTGCTTACCTATTTATGCTAGAAAATTTGGAAGACAATTGTCTGGCTGACTGACAGGAAGAGATCTATATTTGTCCCCATTTCAAAGAAAGGTGATCCAACAAAATGGGGAAAGTATCAACTTATATTATGAATCATGCAAGCAAATATTGGTTGTAACAGTACAATGACAGGGAACTGCCAGAAGTTTAAACTTTGGAAAGGGTTTGGAAAAGGCTGCGGCACCTGAGTTATCTTTGCTGATATCAGATGAGTCCTGGCTGAAAGCAGAGACTATCAGAGGAAAGACATTTGACCAGACCATGACAAACTATGGCCAGCATTGAGAAGAACAGAACACTTAATTGTGCTCATACTAAATCTACACCTAGAGCAAGAATCTGCTGGAATATAGCAAGGCAACACTGTATAGTTTGAAGTCAGGAACAGTTTATGTCAGGATTCTATCTTTTCTCTAGACCTACTCAGTCTGTACACTGAGAAAATAATTTGTGAAGCTGGACTTAGGCAGATGCACAACCTTGCTTGCTGAAGTGGGGACTTGAAATGTTTGCTGCAGAAGATCAAGGATTACAGCCTTTAATATGGATTACCTTGTTGTTGTTGTTAATTAAGTGTGGTTGAGTCGTAGGTGACTCATAGCGACTCAATGAATGAAAGTCCTCAACCCTTGCATGACTTTTATTCTTTCTCCAGGTTCATAGATTTTCCAGAGGCAAGCTATTTACGGAAGTGGATGCCACTCCTGCTTCCAAGCTTGTTTTAACTGGGGAGCCCCACCAAACACTGTCCACCATGGGTAACCATTATTGCATTTGACACATCGGCGTCACAGTGTTCAGCTTCACAGTAATCACAACTTACTTCTGTACGGCAAGTGGACATACCAGGGCTATACGACCTAGAAGAATGTTCGATCAAAAACAATTAAAAACTGGCCTGAGGGATTACCGGATTACTTTAACATCAAGAAAACAAAGGTCCTAACCACTTGGCCAGTAGGCAACATGGAGAAAGGAGTGACTTTGTCCCTGATTTCATCTTACTTGGATCAATAATCACTACCCTTGTTGCTAGCAGTCTGGAACCAGCAGATGTTTGCAGTGGGCAAGTCCACTGTCAGCGACCTCTCCAAAATACTGAAAAGCAATGATGTCACTTTGAAGACCAAAGTGTGCCTGATTCAGGCCATGATCTTTGCAATCACTGACCACACATCTGAGAGCTGAAAAATGAATAAGAAAGACAGAAGGAGAATTCATACCTTTGAGCTGTGGTGCTGTAATTGTATTAATATTCTGTGGACTACAAAAGAAGAAACACAAATGTCTTGGGAAAAGTACAACCAGAGTGATCCTTGGAGCCAAAGATGACAAAACTTCATCTTTCAAACTTTGGGCATGTTGCTGGGAGACTCTACTCCTTGGAAAGGGGATCGCTCTTGGAAAGGTGGAGGGCCAGTGAAAGAGAGAAGGAACCCTAATAAGATAGATTGACACAGAGTCTGCTGCAACGAACTCAAATATGCCAGATAGAAGGAGGGTTCAGGTCCCCTGCTCACAGGTCATTATGAGTCAGACTCACCTCGATGGCACCTAACAACAGGCTTTACAGATGATTCTGTGTCCTTGGCCTGAATTCCTCCCACTTCTATGTTTCTAATCTCATGAATCTAGCACAGGAGTCCCCACTCAAAGGCTGTCACTACTACTGTTAAAGAATGAGAGAGCCTAGAATGCTTTTTTTTTAAGCAGCACTCTACAAAAGAAGATTACTATAACTGTGATTATTCTTTGTAATGAGAATTATTCTAGTGCTAAGACAAACTCAGCCCAAGTTTACTGTTCTCATTAGAAAGAACATAATATTATTATTAGGCTTGAAAAAGTAGGCCTGGACACCAGCTCATTATAATAGCACAGACCAAGTAGGCGTTATAGTTTCAATGGAACCATTATCTTGTCTGAGAAAGCACGGGAAAACCTGCAGGGCTTCCTCCTGCTTCCTGAGAGCGAGCGTCTCTGCCTTTCCCTAGAGAAGGAGGTGGCCTGGCAGGGTCTCAGCAAGAGCCGGAAGCCAAGTCTGCGGCCCCCAAGCCCATCTTATCCTGGTTTTCATTTGGAAAAGCCAGCATTTTGAGCATCTAGTCACGAGATTTCCACATTAGCATTGGCTTGGGGCGCGCGCGGACACACACACACACACACACACACACACACACACACACACACACACGTTCTCACAAACGTCACTGATCCTGAATTCTGTAAGGTGTTCTTCATTCCCTCAGGCTCGGGAGCAGGGACTCTGTTCAGCAAGTCAGTCAGCTCATGGGGGCCACGGGCTTGTTTACATCTTCAGGAACTGCTGTTACGAAATTCTAAAGACGTTTATTTTACGTAGCCAGCTTACTTTTGCCAGAAGAATTAAGTTGCTGAAGCTATTTTTAAAATGTGCCTTTTCTGAGTTCTTGTTTGTCTGAGTCTAGGCCAAAAAAAATAAAGAAAGAAAGAAAAAGCAAAAGCTGAATCTTCAGATGAAGCCAGAGAAAATGTCCTGCCAAATGGCTTGAAGAAGGCTTTGTGCTTTGAACAAAAAAAAAAAAATCTACTGGGAGGCCTAGCGAGCTCTGGTGGCCTAGTGGAAAGAAACTTTGCTGCCATCCTGAAGGCAGGCTGTTCGATTCCACCAACAGCTCTGCGGAGAAGGATGGACAATGTTCTCCTCTGTGATTTACTGCCTCTGAAAATCCCCCAGTCAGTTATGAGTGGGATCCAAGCCGATGGCACACAACAAAGAGGAGGCTGAGTAAAACATTATGGGGTGCTGCTTCCAGCGGATGAAAGTCTTGCTGCTTCGAGAACCAGGACGGACCTGAAGACTGTCTTACGAGTAAGGGCGGTGAGAAGGAGGAAAGGCAATTGGATGTTCATCTAGAAGAAATCCTGTCACAAAGTAGAACTGCCATCGCTGAGCCCTATTATGAAGCACCAGCTCTCTGCCTCAGTGGGTCGTGTAACCTGTAGTGACGCATCCATTCAACTCGAAAACATCTTATTTCACAACAATTTAAAAAAAACCCAAAAACCAACAACAACAACCAACCAAGGACAAAACCCCAACAACTCTTTGGGACATGGATTTTTACTCCTTTGAGAATCGGATGGAAGCTATAGGTTCATTACTTAGAAGACTGTCCATAAGTGCTAATTTTGTAAATGAGTTCAGCACTGTAACAGCGATAGCACAGGAGACTGCCAGAGGTCAACAAGGCCCCTAGCTCAGAAATTTGGGGAAATTTCAACTAGATATCCAAGGTATGCGGTATTATTCAGTCTTTCTATACTTAACTGGCAAGAATTATTCTGTAAACTGGAAACAAAATATCTTATTAGACAAGGACAGAGCCCTGTGGGAGCTCAAAGTATAATGTTGTTAGATGCCATTGAGTATGATTTATAAAATCAAGATGATAATACACAACAGTGAGCTAGGGGCAGTATCAGAATTATAGGCACAGATACTGCAGAGAGTCCTGAGTATTCTAACAGTAATTTAATAAACACAATGCCAGGCATAAGCTGGTGTACGGTACAGAGAGTCTCTGCTCTCAGAAAACTTAAGGCCTGGGATGCTTCAATCCAAAGGTGGGTGCTGGAAGAACATGGTAGCTGCATAAGTGAATCCTGATGCACCAGGAAAAGTCATCCAGGTGAAGGAGGAGTGAGGAGGTGCATGCAGGAGCAGCAGGACCTGTAAAAGCCCCGTGATGAGAGTATGAGGTGAGTTGAGAGCATTAACTGTGTCACTAGGGTCCCAAAGGAGAGGATGTGTGGAAAGAGAAAAGGGCAGAGAGGTTTCCTGAGATTGACTCCCAGAATTCCTTGTGTTTCACAACAACACAACATTGAGAGCTTTTTTCCTCGACAAAGTTGTCACAGAGGGTTTTTAAAGTGAAGGAGTGAGGAGATGTACATTTTATGTTAGAAAGACTTCTCTGACTCCTATACAGAAATGAATTGAGCAAAGGAAGAAAGCAGGTAATCGGTGACACCATGAAGACCAGAAGGTAGGAAGCTGCTGGATTAATCTGGGTGGGAGATGATAAGGATCCTAAAGTGGCGGTGGAAGTGACTGGAAGGAGGTAGGTTTGGAAACAAGATCAGGCTTGTAAGGTAGTAATGATGCGCTAAGTGAAAAAAAAAAAATCTTGCTACTTATGCTTTTTCTCCATCTGTCATGATGCTGCCTATTGGTCCAGTGGTGAGATTTTTGTTTTCTTGATGTTGAGACACATATTGAAGGCTGTAGTCTTTGATCTTCTGTAGTAAATATTTCAAGGAAGTCTTTACTTTCTTTAAGTAAGGTTGTGCCATCTACATAACGCAGGTTGCTGATGAGTCTTCCTCCAGTCTTGAAGCTCCCTTATCCCTACAGTCCTCCTTCACATAATCTTTTCTCCATACCTATTCAATCTGTGTGCAGAGAAAATAATCTGATAAACGGGATTACATGAAGAAATTTAGGTGTTATTATCACTATTATCATCACTGTTCAGCAATTGAGTGGGTAAGTTTCATAGCTGATTATTAAATCACACTAGTTTTACAAGCATGAATCAGGCGGCTTCCTATGTATCTGAAAGTTGGACAATGAATAAGAATGACAGAAGAATCCATGCCTTTGAGTTGGCTTGAATCTGTCTTGAAGGAACTTCAACCAAAATGTTCCTAAGAGACAAGGATGGTGACATTTTGTGTCACTTATTTTATGACCGAAGAAGAATTGTGGTGCTGGAGAAGAATGTTGAAAATTCCATGGACCGCCAGGAGAACAAACAGGTTTGTCCTGGAGAGG
>NW_006399764.1:4947726-4954631 GCF_000299155.1 Elephantulus edwardii | reverse complement strand
CTCCCTGCTCCCCCCTCCCCCCCCAGTTTGCTCCTCTCTTTGAAAAGTAAAAGAAAAATTCCTTCACCCCCCCTCAGTGTACTCCACTATGCAACCTTTATTCTGGACTCTTGTGATAACCATAATACCCTATCATATATCGCTTCTAAACTGTTCTCTTCCTCATCTGTTTCAATGCAGTATACATAATTTATCCAGTTTTTCTTCAGTCTTACCCCAACCGTGAGTAAAGGATTTTGAAGTTCTGTCTCACATACTTTGGGCATGTTGCCTGGAGGGACCAGTTCTTGGAGAAAGACATCATGCTTGGAAGGGTGGAGGGACAGCACAAAAGGGGAAGAACCTGTATGAGATACAGTAACTGGGATAAAGGGGTTAGGTGTTTGAGACAAAGATGGTGAGGCTGGCTCAGGATGGGGCCTGGTTCAGAGCTATTATGCATAGGGTTGCTATGAGTCTCAGGCAACTCAACAGCACATAACAAAAATAACATTTTGGGCATATTTTTAGGAGGAACCGGACCTTGGAAGAGGACAGCGTGCTGGGAAAGGTAGAGTCAGTGAAAGAAAGAAGATCTTCAGCAACATGGACTGACACAGGGACAGCACACGGGCTTGAGAACGACAGAAGATAGCACAGTGTAGGAGAAAGTTCATCTCTGTTGTTCACAGGGTTGCTATGAATCATAGTTGATGTGCTGGTGCCTACTAACGATGAGATTTTATCATGTATTAACTCTGTGCCAGTTACCTTTCCAGGCGTGTTGCATGTTAACCCATTTCATGATGAAACAATCCTATGGCAATCTCCTCCCGTGAAACTTACTGCCTCTGACTACCCCATGCACACTGGGCTATGAGTTGGTTTATGACTCTGCAGGACTCAACCACCACCGCAGCAGTTGTATAGGATTATACTGGTGTTGAATTGATGGAGACACTGAGGTGGCCCAGAAAGCTTATTGCCACACAGCTGAGAGGTGGAAAAATGGGTTTGAACCCTGCGAACTGGCCCCAGACCCCACGCTCCTAACACCTCTTTTTTTTTTAATATTTTTTTATTGGGAAAACATATTGGGGGTACAAGGAGGTGAGGGTTGGGGGCAGAAGGGTGAGGATGGGCCAGGATGCAGTTGCAGAGCTGCACAGTTTGGTCAGTGGGGGGAGCAGGTGAAGGAAATGATGTGGGTCCAGTGGGGACCAGATGCTACAGAGGAATGACAAGCATTTTCCAATAGTAATCAAACCAACTGTCTTATTGATTTGGGAATTGGATGCCGACTCTCTGGCTTCTTCATGCTGAACAGGGGCGTAGATATAAAGGGGGGAAGGGAGGACGCTTTATCACCTTACTGGTGGTCTTGGGTTACAGCTGCTTGCCTTCTTGCTCCTGAGGGCCGCGACGGTTCGCCCCGAGCTGGGGGCCAAGCGCAGCCTGCCCCGGGCAGAAGGCCACAACGGCTCGCCCCGGGCAGAGGGCCGAGGGCAGCCCACCCCGGGCAGAGGGCCGCGATGGCTCGCCCCGGGCAGAGGGCCGCAACGGTTCACCCCAAGCTGGGGGCAGCCCGCCTCGGGCAGACGGCCACGATGGCTTGCCCCAAGCCGGGGGCTGAGGGCAGCCTGCCCCAGGCAGAGGGCTGCGACAGCTCGCCCTGGGCAGGGGGCCGAGGGAAGCCCACCCTGGGCAGAGGGCTGAGCCGGGGGCAGAGGGCTGAGCCGGGGGCCGAGGGCAGCCCGCCCCGGGCAGAAGGCCACGGCGGCTCGCCCCGGGTAGAGGGCCTAGGGCAGCCCACCCTGAGTAGAGGGCCTAGGGCAGCCCGCCCCGGGCAGAGGGCCGTGACGGCTCGCCCTGGGCAGGGGGCCGAGGGCAGCCCGCCCCGGGCAGAGGGCTGCGACAGCTGAAGTAGTCTTTTTTTAAAAAAGAAGAAGAAAAAGTGTGTGTGTGTGTACCGTCAAATTGGATCTGACTGGTACAGGAGACTGCCCCTCCTTCTCCAGCAGAGCATGAAGTAGAGTCTGGGATTCCCCCCTGCCCCCTCCCCCCCCAGGTGCCTGTCGGGGCCTGGGTTTCAGCTGTCCATAGCACAGCAGTGGGCAACGAGCTTAAAGCCCCTGATGGCTCTGGGCGCTGACTCTCACCAGTGGCTATGGATGAAGTCACAGGCGATTTTCAGCCAGCGCCGGTCCTAACACCTCTTATCTGCCTATGATGGTAATAAGATGATACACAGAAGTGTCTCTTATCCGTAAGATTCAGTGTGTACTTTAAAGTTGATTTCACCCATTGGCTTTGAATATCCTGAATAATAGCAATGAAAAGATTTCCACATCACTTACATCTCCACAAACATCTTATGAGAGAGTTACATGAGGGAAAAAAAAAAATATGCTGGGTGTGAGTGTTTTTGCAGATCCAAGATCCAAAGAACAGAAAAGGAGAAAAACAAACAGTGGTGTTTTTAAACAATGAATGTTTTTTCTTTCAGCCATAAGGGAGTTTTAAAACTTGACAAACCCATTCAGATTTCAAAGCATTCCACATTCCCCACCCACAAGCGAATGCCAGAAGGTGCCAGGTGGAGCCAACTCGAAGCTCAAAAATCGTTTTCTAAATCCTGGATCCAGTTTCTTGAATGTCCACGCTTACCACTCACCAGGCGGATACTTAACACTGTCCTAATTAGGCTGATGAAAACTGCTTAGCAATTCGTCAAGTAGTTAATTTAAAAAGAATATGCCGACAAGAAATGAGATAGTGAGGCATAATGGCAGAAGCAGAAAATAATAGGGTGTCACTACTTCCGAAAGACTGAAAATCACTGCCTAAGGTCTTTGAAATTTTAAAGGCAGGTTGTGCATCAGCTGATTCTAATGCAGGCCATGCAGGACATAATAGTTTCTGATTATATAAAGAGAGCATTTATCTCAATCTGCAAGAGAATGATTCTTCTCTTTAGAGAAGACAAAGGAAATAATTTTCATCCATTTGTTACATTAATTTTTACTGGAAGCATGCCCTGGGCCCAGTAGCGTATTAGGCACTAGCATGCAAAAAAATCAAAGACATGGATCTTTCTTTCCAAAGTAAACAGGAAGACAGGCAAGTGAAAGAGTGGCGTAATAAGGGCAACAAAGTAAGTACTAAACAGACTGGTAGGTGTTGCAAGAGTTTTGGACTCGGTTCTGTCAGTGATGGAGCATTTTAAGGGCAGAAGTGATAATAAAATTTCACTTTAGAAGGATAGCCCTGTTAACAATGTGAAGAATGGATTGTTGGGGGTGGGGGGGGAACCACATCAATGGCAGGAGGAGTTGTACTCTTGAGAATAATCGTTCCACAACCCTGGTGCCTCTTCCTGCACCCCAACCCATGCTGCTTTTCCTCCAAACATGCACAACTTGGAAACTACCTAATATTTTAAAAATATTTTCTTTTCAAATATTTAGTTTTTCCAGGTATTTGTTCAGGATTTCTAATTTAATTCCATCATGATGAGAGGATGTGCTCTGTATGCCTTCAATCTTTTTTTTTTTTATCATTAATTTCAACCTCCAAATCTTTTTACATTTACTCAGGCTTAATGGCTCAGAGTATAGTCTCTCTGGCTTGGTAAAGTGCAGTAAAAAAAGAATGGGAACTCAGCAACTTGGTTGATAGCGTTCAAATCTTTTCTATCTGAAGGTCTTCAAGCTCTACTCCACATTGAAAGAAGAGCATTTAATCCCTGGCAATGATGATAGATTTGTCTATCTTCTTGCAATCCTCTCTGTTCTTGCTGCAGGCATTCGGAAGCTGTTTCGTGGTTGGTTTTTGTTTGTTTGTTTGTTTTGTAATAAACACTGATATCCTTTTGCTGCACAAAACCTTTTATAGCATCATAAATTGTATTTCATCTCTGACAGCATTCTTTGTCCCAGGTTCCATTTTGTCTGGTATTAATTGGCACAAAAATTCACACAATGTAGCTTGGAGTGCACAATGTGACTTTGAGTGGCACAAATGGTTGAGTGCTAGTTTCTAACGGGAAGGTTAGTGGTTTGAATCCACTTTTGGGTTACTGGAAAGAAAGGCCAGGCAATCTCCTTCTGGAACGTCACAGCCATTGAAAAGCCTGGGTGGTGGAATCCCACTGAAACACATAGGTCAACCTGAATCAGGACTGACTGTAACTAATTTTAGATGGTTATATGTAGAAGTAAATTATGTTACCTCAACTGCACAATGACGCCAAGAGAAAAATGGAAATATATACTCTTGTAAAGCTCTTGACTATATGTTAAATGGTTTATCACCCAAAGACATAGAAATTAAAGATGTATATGATATCCCTTAACAGGCAAAGCTACCTAAGGGAACACTGGGGTCCTGGTGGTAAGAAGCTTTGCTGCGATCCCAAAGGCACCTGGTTCGAATCCACCAGATGCTCCACAGGAGAAGGATGGGCAATCTCCTTCCATGTGATTAACTGTCTTGGAAAATCCCCTGGAGCATCAGTTATGGGCTGGTTCCAATTTAAAGGCACACAACAACAAAACAGAAAAAATAATCTGCATCATATAAGAATTCCCATTATAATTCTAAAGCAACCACAAAAATAACAGAACTGAGGGAGGCATCTATCTAGGAAAGCACAGAATGGGATGAGACTCAGATCTGTTATCCATTGGGTTTCTATGAGTCATACTTGACAGCACCTAATGACAAGAAGAAGCCTGGCTTACTAAAAGTGAAGAAAGCTTGTAACAACTGCTGCAGAAGAACAGACTATAACCTTGAATATGGATTACATCTCAACATCAAGAAAACAAATTCTCACCACAGGATCAATGGGCAACATCATGATAGATGGAGAAAAGACTGAAGTTGTAAATTATTTCATTTTACCTGGATCCTCAGTCAACACCCATGGTAACAACTGTCAAGAAATCAAGACATGTTGACTTGGGAAAATCTACTGCCAAGGATTTCTCCAAACTGCTAAAGAGCAGGGATGTCAATGTCAAGACTCAAGTGCACCTGACTCAAGCCATAGTCTTTTCAATTACTTCTTTGTCATCTGAAAGTTGGACAATGGCTAACGATGACAGAAGGAGAATCATATCATGACTTTGGGTGTTGGAGAAGAGTACCAAACATTCCACGAACTTCCAAAAAAAAAAACACACCCACAAACAAAAAGAACCCCGAAACAAGTCTGTCTTGGAGGAAGTGCTACCAGGGGGCTCCTCAGTGGCAAGGATGGTGAAACGTGGTCTCACAAATTTTGGTCTTGTCTGGGGGGCCAGTCCTTGGGAAAAGACATTATTCTGGGAAAGGCCGTGAGTCAGAGAGAAAGAGAGGAAGACGCTCACCAAGACAAAGTTGGTTGTTACAGTGGAGTCAAGCACATCAGCGATGGTGAGGGCGGCACAGCTTAGGGTAAGAGTCAGATCTGTTGTTTACTGGGTAACTAAGGTTGTAGTCAACTCGACGGCACATAATGATGACAAATGAGCCAACAAAGGAAATGGAACTAGGAAAAGATCCCATTAATTCAAAGAAAAGCTCAAAGAAGAAGGAAAATATATAGAAAACAAACAACAAGGTAAAGATTTAACCTAATCTTATCAACAATTACATTATTACATTAAATGTAAACACAAATATCTCAAATTAAGAAGTATTTTGTCAGACTGAATAAGACAAAAGCAAGTATTATGCATTAGTCATATACTGATCTAAGTATCTGAAAGTCTTAAAAAATTACATGATGTAGTCAATTATCATCTCTCAGTCCATTTATTCTTTATTATTATTATTTTATTATTTTGTGTGTGTGTACCGTCAAGTCAGATCTGACTGGTACAGGAGGAGATTGTCCCTCCTTTCCCGGCAGAGCATCTGGTGGATTTGAACCGTGAGCCTCTGGGATTGCAGTGCAGCTTCTTGCCACTAGGCCACCAGAACTCCCCTCAGTCCATTTATTCTTAAAAAATGAACCTTGCACACCCAAGTTTATTGTGGCTTTGTTTGCCAAAGCAAAGAGCTGGAAACAACTCAAGTGCCCATCAACAAATGAATGGCTAGAGAAGTTCTGGCATATTCACACAATGGAATACTATGCAGCACTGAAAAACAAGGAACTCATGAAATACCATGCTAAGTGGATGGCCCTAGAGGACATTATGCTGAGTGAAATATCTCAGTCACAAAAGGACAAGTATTGCATAGGGCCACTATTATAGAACAGGACTGGCATTGGGGTTGAGGGAAGACAGAGAAGGGGAGGAATGATGTATACTGCATTGCAACAAATGAGGGACAGAACTGTTTCAAAGGGATATGTAATTAGGTATTATTGTCATGATAGGAGACCAGAATGAGGCTGCACAGAGCAGTGGACTTGGGGGGAGGGATTGCATAGCAATGAAAGAGCTTTTCTTTTACTCATCAAGGAGAAAAATGCAACAATGAATGACTGGAAACCCGAAGTCTCTGTAAGCTTTCATTAAAATTAATAAAAATTAAACAAACAAAAAAAGAACCTCGACAGCATTAAGAGAGATTTGAACTCGGTACTGCATTGATAATAATGGGTGACTGGAATGCAAAAGTCGGGAACAAAGAAGAAGATTCAGTAGTTGGAAAACATGGACTCAGTGACAGAAATGGAGCTGGAGAATGATTGAATTTTGCACAATCAATGACTTGTTCATAGCAAATACATTTTTTAAGAGACATAAACACAGGTTATGTACCTGGATTTCACCTGATGGTATGCATAGGAATCAGATTGATTACATCTGTGGAAAGAACCGTTGGAGAAGCTCAATATCAGCTGTGAAAACTAGGCCAGGAGCTGATTGTGGAACAGACCGCCAACTACTCATGCAAATTCAAGCTGAAGCTGAGGAAAATTAAACCAA